>NC_046630.1:0-120000 GCF_900324465.2 Anabas testudineus
GAAGGTACCAATGACACCTCTGCTGAAATCCACTCCAAAAAACACACGAAGATTCTGGGGTTCACTGAACCAAAGTAAATTTCTCATTCAGATCATATTTACAATATGATTAAGACTTCATATGTTTGAACCAGGACATCTATGATCTGGATCAAGTAGTTCCTGAAAATCACAGAGAGTCATGTCTTCAGGACCTGTTGCATCATCAAACTACAGTAAAGGTTTTGTTATGTTGACATGTGTCTGTCTGTGGTTCAGGTATTGATCCGCCCCGGGAGTCATTCAATCGTTGGCTACTAGAGAGGAAAGTGATCGATAAAGGCCACGACCCCTTACTGCCGAGCGACTGTGACCCCGTCATATCCCCGTCCATGTTCAGAGAGGTGATGAACGACATCCCTATCAGGTACTTGTTGGACAGTTTGAGCTGCTGACACAGGAGTTGGCAGAACAATAAAGTTAACACTGTGTTCTCAGGTTGTCTCGTATCAAGTACAAAGAGGAGGCCCGGAAGCTGCTGTTTAAATATGCTGAAGCTGCCAAGAAGATGATCGACTCAAGGTAGGTCACAAAAGACTAATCACACTGTATTACGCTGCGGAGGAGAACAGAGGAGCTCTGACCTCTGACCTTTGTCCTCTGCAGGAATGCTAGTCCAGAGAGCAGGAAGGTAGTGAAGTGGAATGCTGAAGACACCATGAGCTGGTTGCGTCGAGATCACTCTGCCAGCAAAGAGGACTACATGGTAACTCTGACCAGCAAAATGAACCAAGTCTTTAGTCCCAGGTGAAGGTCTCCTGATGTAATGTAGTCCACATTTGTTCTTGTAGGACCGTCTGGAGCACCTGAGGCAGCAGTGTGGTCCTCATGTCACTGCTGTCGCCAAAGACTCTGTGGAGGGAATCTGCTCCAAGATCTACCAGCTGTCTGCAGAGTACAGCCGCCGCCTGAGGCAGACGCACCTGAGTCTGCTGCAAGACCTGTCTACAGGTAAACACACAAATATACCTAAGCCTGCTGCAGGACCTGTCCACAGGTACACACAAAGACACCTGAGCCTGCTGCAGGACCTGTCCACAGGTACACACAAACACACCTGAGCATGCTGCGGGTTCACAGTATGTGTGTACTGTGTGTTTTTGAAAACAGAGGTGTGTGCGTCCCCACCACAGTCCCGGCTGGTCTACTGTTACCCGGTGCGCCTGGCCTCCCCATCACCCCCCCCCCCCCTCGGGTGGAACTTCACTTTGAAAATGATGTTGCCTGTCTGCGCTTTAGAGGAGAGATGGTCAAAGTCAACAGAGGTCACTTTAGTAAACTGGTCAGTACTGGTAGTGGTTCTGGTGGTAGTACTGAGTGTATTGACAGATACAGATCTGTATCTGTCAATGCAGATACTGCTCTGATGAAGCTGTGCTGTAGTGTTGATGTATTTACCACATTTGTCACTCATTCACATTATTTCTGTCAATTCTACTTTATCACTTCCTGCAAATCTTTCACAATAAAGCCCTCCAGGGGTGTAAGCTTTTTAAGCCACTGAAAGGATTTATCACCAGCAGAGGGAGAGGTTTACCTCAACCTTTCTGTTTTTGTCTGTCCAGGAGCTGTTGTACAGGTACAGCTGTATAGACGATCCTCGTTTTGAGAAGTTCCTGTCCAGAGTCTGGTGCCTCCTCAAGAGATACCAGGTCAGTTGACTGTCTATTAACTTATCAGCTTCTCACCTCAGAGCGTGTTTCTGGAATCTTTAGTGATTTAAAGAGCTGTATGTGTGCAGGTAATGTTTGGCAACGGCGCCAACGAGGGGACGGGCCTGCAGGGGGCGCTGCCGGTCTCTGTGTTTGAAGCGCTGAACCGTCAGTTCGGCGTTTCCTTCGAATGTTTTGCGTCGCCACTGAATTGCTTCTTCAAACAGTTCTGCTCGGCTTTCCCTGACACTGACGGCTTCTTTGGATCCCGAGGGTGAGAAATGTGTTCCCAGCACCACAGCAGTGATCAGATTAAAGTACTGCAGTTCTACTACTGCAGTATTACAAAACTGTGTTAGTAACTGAGTTTTTGTTTTAGGCCGTTCCTGTCTTTCTGTCCAGTCAGTGGCTCATTTGAAGCCAACCCTCCGTTCTGTGAAGAACTCATGGACTCCATGGTCACACACTTCGAGGTTAGTCCAGGAATAACTTTGTACTTTTCTGTATTTATGAGAACAACACACAAATGAGCAGGAAAGGTCAAACGTTAGTCTGAAGTCAGAAAAGTCTAAAGTCAGACACATTCATACAGCCTGTACCAGGTTTGCCTTGTCTGCATGGGCTTGCATCTGAACCTGGTCTGAGCCTGACCAGCTGAATATAGGTCTGTACAGGTTGGTACTGACCCCATCTTGTATATCCAGGTAAACACATTGTGGTCTGTCTCTGCTAGGAGCTCTTGGATCAGTCATCGGAGCCTCTGTCATTCATCGTCTTTGTCCCTGAGTGGCGAGACCCCGTGACTCCAGCTCTGACCCATGGAGGGAAGTCGGTTCCTCCGCCACCAGCTGAGCATCCCAGCCTACGAACATGAATATCGGTCGGGGAGCCAACACATCTGCAAGAGGTACTAATACTACTGAACTACACTGAACTACACTGATACTACTGGACTTCCTTCCTGTTATTAAGACTTGCTAATAAGGAGGAAGTCCAGTTACCGTGACTCAACTTCCAGATAACTTCACACCGACCTAAAACTACCATTGTATTACTCTATTCAGTCAAGTCGATGTTTGTTGCGAGAATATGTACTACATACAGTAGTACTGTGGTAGGAGTGATGTTAAACTTTACAAGTCTGTGTAATTTAAGGAAATTTACTCTATAGTATCATACTAATGTAGATCTGTGTATTTACAGAGATGAGATGTACTACCGGGCAGTACACGGTACTGCAGTACTCTTTCTTCAAAACGACGCAGGTTTTTCAAAGTGGGGTCCAACTCCGGAGCGTCTGGCTGAACTGACTGCGGCTTACCGCCCCTCCTCTTCTCGCACCTCTTCGTTGTCCTCTCCTGGTCCTGCTCACATCACCCCTGGAGACAAAGACTCCGTCCCCAAGAGCTCTGATAGGACACAGAGCAGTGTGATGTCACCAGGTGGTCATGACAACAACAACAACAACAACAGTAACAACAGTAGCAGCAGCAGTAGCAGCAGCAGCAGCAGCAGCAGTCCTCGAGACAAGGTGGCTGTCATGTAGAGAGACGGAGTTACAGTGTGAGGCTGTGTCCTCACCTGTGGGACAGGTGTTTAAGTCTTGCCTGATTTTCAGCATTAGTTTGTTCTGATCGTTGTCTCGTCTGTTCAGATTGTCCCTCATCAGTACCTGTAGCACACCTCAGCCTCCTACCGCTTACCCACAATGCCGCTGCGGCCGTGGAGAGGGTGGGGCCTGAGTGTGCCTCTAACACCTGATTTAACCCTTGGAGTCATTCTATCACTGCATCCCTTCAATCAGGTTTGTCCCTGCTCTAATCGGTTGTTGTGATTGGTTAAAGCTCTCTGACATTGTGGTTCCTAGAGCTTTATTTCACCTGTAGCTGATTCATTTCCAGGGATGGCTGTTGCTTAGCAACAAGCTCTCCAGACAATGCGAGATTTAACAAGAGGAATTTATAATTGAGCAGAGACGTGTTGGAGCTCCAGCAATAAAAACCTCTTCATTCACCTGTGATATCATCTGTGATGTCATCACTGGAAGACTATGTTCTGATTGGTCCCACACCAACAGGGCTTGGTGATTGGTTGATAAGGCAGCTATTGTTCCTCCTGGACTTGTCACAAAACCCAGCGGTGTCCTGCTTCAGGCCCACCTCCTTAGGATGGCCCAGCCGATCAGTTTGAGGCCACAGTGCATTGTGGGAGAGCAAGCTTTCAGTGGAAAGGAGTAGGAGTAGGTGGGGCTTTTGCAGGGAGGTCATATTTACAGGAAGTGGTCATGGAAAACAGACGGGCTCAGTAAACTGAAGTCTGATCAGAGACGTGATGGCAGAGGTGTTTACAAAGGTGTGTTTGGCAGCAGGTGGTGCTGTTGGAGGTGGTTCTTTAGCTCAGAGTTGTGAAGTGTGAGGACTTACGTTCTGCGTACACACAGAGAACCCAGTGTGATTAGGACATACATTTAACTACTTTAATGTATTAATGGGATTTCTTTTCTTTTATTTTTTTTAAACAGTCAGTTCTTCCTCTGTATGTTATGTAATCAATCACTTTTAATGCTCGATTGTGGAACAAAAATCTTGAGCGTGATTTCGGTTTACGAACATTTCGCATAATTTTTCAGCGGAGTCGCTCCTCACACTTCGTGACTGGCAGCTGCCAGCGAGCTCTCTGATTGGCTGATAGGTTGTCCTATCGGGCGTCTGTTACGTTGTAGATAGTGTACAGCCTGAAGTCTGTTGATGTCATTTTCCTCATCTGCTGTTAAATTGATTGGTAAAAAACAGATTTAATTGTTTAACTGTTTATGTTGAACTTTTTTTATTGATTTAATTTAACAGTTTTTTAAGAGACGGTCCGTTTGTGTATTATAAAGCTTATGATAATTTGTTTTAAACTAAACCAAAGTGTTATTAAGAAAATCTATATCTTGTAAAAGTAGACATGTGTATGCCTCAGTAATGCTGACATCTAACCAGCAGAATATTCCTCCACCTTATTTTTATAATTCCTCAGCTCAGCTGTTCTCTTCTCTGTAGGTGATATGTTTTTTTGTTTGTTTTTTTTTGTGCATGAAACTTTTTGACTCTAAATGATGTTCGTATTCCTGAATATGTTTTTCAGACCAAGTCTTTGGACCAAGCGGCGTCAGACCTCACACCCCCTCAGTCTATGAATTTACCTGTAAAGGAACAGTCCAGTATTTAGGAAGTGTTGTGGATTTATTTATCTTTTGATAGGTCAGGTCGCCCTGCTTTCAGTCTTTGTGCTATGCTAATGTTGGACTGTTCCTGCAAAATTGGAAACGTGAATATTTCTGAGGAGCCCACATTGACATCAACCAAAGAAAACAAACTGGAGACATTTCCTTGTATCTAGTTACAAGGTTAATATATAAAATCGTTATTAGATGACAGTCTGCTCGTCTGACGCCAGCGTGAACTCTCGCATACCTGTTGACATGATTGAGCCCAGTCCACAAGGTGATATCATAAATCACTGAAAGCTCTGGGTGACGCTGTCACGGAAACGCCCAGTTTTAGTCATGACACCTGTTTACCTAAGTTTGATCTGCTCGTGTCGTCAACGCGTTCATGTTCGTGTGCTTGTGTAAAGCATGTTTGGGGCCTTACAGGGTGAACTACTAGTAAGTATGGCCACATTTTGTTACCAGTTCCTAATTAATTGTCAAACCTAATTAGGACAGGTGTCTTCATAAAATTGACATTTTCTGTATTATTTGAAGAACAATTTGCTTTACTTTTTTCATGATTTAAGAAAATATTTTGATTTCTTCCTTGTAATCTTAAAATTTAAAGAAAACTTTTGTTGTTGAGATGACAGTTCCTGTAAATGTGAGATAATGTTTTGTTGGCAGATAAATATCTTTTTCTACAAATTTGGAGATATTTCCCCTCTATATTTAATGGTGAGATCAGCATCTCATTTTTGAGATAATTGTTTTGAAATTTGCAGTTTAACTTAATGACAGTCTCCTTCTATATCATAATAAAAAGGAAACAATTTCTTCGATTTGTCCATACACAGTGTCCAGTTCATTAGAAACACTTGTGTCTACTAAGTCTAATCCAGCTGAAGTGAAGGCGACGGTAATCAGTTTGTATCAGTGATGTTAAACAACTGTCAGACAGTTCAACTGTGACACACAAACTAAATCACTGAATTTAACACCTGTAGAAACAGGAACTGAACATTATCTTCCTGAAGGATGATGTCTTAGCCTTGTGTTCCCTATAAATTTACCACTGTTTATCTCAGCACTCCAGGGGAAATAAAACATAATTTGTGTAGTTAACAGCACTATCTCGATATGAGGAAATGTCTTTAATAATTATAGCGACTGTGACTTCCACAGTCACAGTTTGTAAATGTAAATAAATGTAAAGGTTCTTAATTTCCATTTCTGATGATAAAATTTGCCTTTTTCTGAGACTAAAAATGAGGAGGAGGATGAGGCGACGCCGCTGGTGGATGAAGGCTTGGCTGTTTGTGGTCATCACAGCTGGAGAATGTAAATAAACTGTCCTTCTTCCCTCTGCAGACAAACTGCAGTAAAATATATCCAACCCAGCAAAACCAGTACAGTTTGTGTGTTTGTTTGTTGTTTTTTTTTTTGTGCTTCTTGTGTACACTGTACACCTTGGTCACAGGTTCTCCTGAGAACACAAGAGACATCTGTCTTCTGATGTCAGAGTTGGACCATCTAATAAATACATTTGAATTACACACAGATATTCAACCTTTCTTATCTCAGATCTTCACCATCACATGTTGTTTGGTTAGTTGGTTTATGATAAAGATTTTTAAAGTTTAATTTTTTTGTTAGGTTTTGTAATTATTGGTTAAGGACATAATCACAACCTTTTAATATAATGATCAGATGTAGTAACAATTTTCATAGTAGTTCCACCCATCCATCTTCTTCCACGTTTCTGGGGCCAGTCCAAGCAGGGATGCCCAGACTTCCCTTTCCCTAGAGACCTCCTCCAGCTCTTCTGAAGGAATCAAGAGGCGTTCACAGGCCAGCCGAGAGACAACGTGTCCTGGGTCTTCCTTGGGTCCTTGGAACAAATGCCCAGGCCACCTCAGCTGGCTCCTCTTGATGTGGAGGAGCAGAGACTCTACTCTGAGCTAGTAAGTTAAAAATATTACATATAATAAATGTAAACTACGGAGCTTGGGAGGTGTCGTGAGCACGGATGATAACTTTGATTAAACTTTCTATTTTCTTTTTTCGTGTCAGACAGACAAGCTCAGTGTGTCTGGCTGACAAAAGCACATTAGTTTATAGGTGAACCGCTCATCGGAAAGCATCTGAACTTGACAATTAAAGACAATGAGTCCCGATTCTGCCACCGTTTGTGGTTTTATTTTGAAAAGTGCTTTTTGACATTTTCACGTGTCTTTATTTTGAAATGTGACCGGAAGAAGTGTTGTTGCGGCTCAAACGCGGAATCCGAGTGATTTCCTGAAAACAAACATTAAACATTCGGTGTTGATGATTGATTATCGATTACTCGGTTTATCAGTGGTCATCTGTCGTTTTCCCGCTGTCTGTCTACGCCCTTACTCGCGGTAACAATCCGGTAACGGTGCTGTTAAACATCGGTTCAGGAGGTAAAACGCCATTAGCTACCCACTGTTAGCTTTAGCTGTTGTTAGCCTAGCCTGACGGAGTTAGCTCGGTTGCAGTCGAGCCAGATCGGGCTGGATCGGATCAGCACCGTTTCCACCATGGGAGGCCACCGTAGTGAGGGAGGCCGGGACTGGCTGGAGCAGGTCGGACCGGAGCCGCCGGAGCAGAGTCCGGTACGAACCATAGCTAATGGCGGCTAATGGACTAGCTTAGCTCAATGTTAATGTTGTATTCAGATATTTGAAATTAATCTAATCTTTTGTTATTATATCTATCGTCTTATAGATTTATATCTAATACGAAATGTATAGCTTGTTATAAGTAAAACGTTTTGTTCCCATATAGTCAGAAAGTAATAAATAGATTTAGTAACTAAATAAATATAAGAATAAAAATATTTTTTTAAAGAAGTCATTGAAAAACACTTTTGTAGTGCATCTCATTAATCTGACTCATTTTCACCAGCTGTTGTGTATTTCTGTCTGGTTCTCTGTGCAGAAGCCGTGGAACCTGATGATCAAACACAGACAGATTCACCGACGAGGACGACGCTCACACATGACAGTCAGGTCAGTGCTGCTTTGGACAGTAGGTTTTTCCTGCACAGGTGCTCGCTCACCTGTTTGTGTTGTTGATAACGTGTGACGTGTGTTTGCGTGTGCACAGCTACACGGATCCTCAGGTGTCCATGGACCTGTTGAGGGCGGTGCTTCAGCCCAGCTTTAACGATGACATCATGGCTGTGTTCAGGAAGTATCACAAGGTCAGGGGTCACACCTGAAACACAGGTGTTAGATGTGTTCCTGATGGGTTGTCAGTTTCAGTTAAACACATGAAGAATAAAAAAGAATTTAATTTGTCATGAATTTAGTTGAATTCAATTTCAATTCAATTCAATTTTATTTGTATAGCGCCAATTTACAACAGAAGTTATCTCAGTTTAACTGTAAACTAACCTTTAGATTCTTTAATGCATCTATTTATTTACATTTTAGTCATTTAGCAGATGCTTTTATCCAATGCGACTTGCAAGTAGGGTACAATGATAGGCAGTGTGAGCGTGAGGAGGTCTTGGCTAAGGACCCCTACTGGTGGTAGGCCATGGGAGACGGTGATGTTACCACTACACTAACCAGCTGCCTATTCATTCATCTATTCATAATATCGTTGCTGGTGGTGGAAAAAACAGCTGCACCAGTATACAGAGATCTTCATGTGATTCCTGTTTTATTTGGAATAATGATGATACCATTATTATCTTGGACAGTAACCTTTAAATAAATGATTGCAGAAATTGTTTTCGTTGAACAAATTAGAAACTGTTTTGACGGACGAATGTGTAAAATGTCTTCCTCTGAAAATAAATAAGAAAGTTCATAACAAGCAAAATTAGAATACGAATCTCTCTTTAGAAATAAATCAAACTGTTTCAATCAAATGTGTGATCAGTTTGTACAAAATTACAACAATTGTGAGAAAAGTCTTCAAAGCAGATCTGGACATTATGAGCTTTGTGTTATTTTAAGAGAACATATCTGATACTATTTGCTGGAATCCGGCATGTGGAAATAGATTTACTTATTATATCATTTATTGTTTAATTTTATGACTGATTTTCGGTCTTCGTTTACGACTCGCATTCTCCAAGATAGCTCAACATGTTGGATGTGTTTACACATGTTTACATACAGGATATCTGTCCTTGAAGGCAAATCCATGTTTGTTCTTGAAACCTGACTTACGCATTATTGGGGGGTGGGTGGAGACTTAGCACATGTTGAGTCTGACAGGTGAATCAAACAGGTGAGATTATCTGTCCTGTTGGATTTCCTCATCAATACCAGTAAGAAGAAAATGCAGATGGTATGATATCAATATTTATACCATGGTACACTGCTGCAACCCCACTGTGAACAGGTGTGAACAGGTGTGTCTGTGTTGCAGTTCTTTGAGAAGGCGGCGGAGAACGTGAAGGAAAATGTTGGAGATGATATTCAGACGGATCAGCTGATCAAAGACACATGCAGGAATGTCCTGGAACATGTGAGCTCACTTCCTGTTCTCTCACCACCTGTACTCATCTGTGTATATCTACATGGTTACCATGGTTTCCTCTGATATCATCACTAGGCCAAACAGCTGTTTCCAGAGGGGGAGGGTAAAAGGGCAGGGCCAGAGGTCGCTATCAAGGTAAGGACCCCCAAACAGGCAGTAACCTCGTCTGGTTCTGCTTCTGATGTAGTTGATGATTTTTAAATATTTGAGTCGACATTTACTTTTTAAAAATGTAATATTTCATGTAGACTATTTTGTCTTTAACACTCACCTAACTTTAACGAGAACGAGGTCACAGCACAACGGGGTAAAATACACAATGATGATGATGATATGACCGTCACTTGAATTAGTCTCTGATGCCACTTGCAGACATCAGTTCAACTTTGTCTGCGCTCCATGATGTGCTCAGCGGCTACTCAGCAAACACCCTGATGCTGCCCTGATCGTCATCATGGGAGACTTTAACAAAGCCAGCCTCCAACAGGTCGTGGCAAACTTTTATCAGCACATTACCTGGCTAACTAGAGGGGAAAACACACTTGATCACTGCTATTTTCAGTTCAAGAATAGCTACAAAAAAGCCCCCTGCTGGCTTTTGGAAAATCGGACCACGCCTCCATTTTCCTCATGCCAGAATATAAAGTGGCTTGTTGAAGAACCTTTGGTGTGTAGGGAAATGAGATGACGGACCACTCAATCAGAAGCCATTCTATAGGTGGCACTTGAGACATCGACAGGGACATGTTCTGGGCTAGTTCATGCAATGAACTAAAGCAGGTAAACATAATCTGTTTACCTCCATCTTTAATGAGTCCCTCGCCACATCTGTGGTTCCCAACTGCTTTAAAAAAATTCCGTCATCATCCCAGCGCCTTACTGTATCGAAAGCTTAGCATTTCTATTGAAAGCTCAGCTTTCAATACGATAGCACCCTCAAAGCTCACCTGTAAACTTAAAGATCTTGACCTGAATTCTTCACTTTGTTACTGGATCCTGGACTTCCTCACTGGCAGACCTCAGGTAGTCAGGTACTCCTACACTGAGTGTTCCACAAGGCTGCATCCTGAGCCCCATTCTTTACTCTGTCTACGCACGACTGCGTGTCCTCTCACAGCTCCACCTCTATGGTGAGATTGGCCGATGATTCTGTGGTTCTGGGCCTCATAACCAACAGCCAGAGACTGTCATCATGCTGCCAGGATAACTGTCTCTCTCTGATCGTGAGCAAAACTAAAGAACTCATTGTGGACGGCAGAAAGAGACAGCAACGGACCTACGCTCCCCTCATGATCAAAGGGACCACTGTGGAGAGAGTGGGCAGCTTCAAGTCTCTAGGAGTGAACATCTCCGAGGACCTGACTTGGTCTGACCACATCCAGGCCCAGGTGAATAAAGCCAGGCAGAGACTGTACCATGTGCATCAGCTGAGGAAATTTGGGGTTTCACCAGCAG
Organism: Anabas testudineus; assembly: GCF_900324465.2. Classification (NCBI taxonomy): domain Eukaryota; kingdom Metazoa; phylum Chordata; class Actinopteri; order Anabantiformes; family Anabantidae; genus Anabas; species Anabas testudineus. The sequence continues at coordinate 10,864 of NC_046630.1, forward strand.
TCCTGAAGATGTTCTATTTAGGATTACTTATAGAAAGTAGATTAAATCGGTGCATTACCGATTTAGTCAGGACTGCAAAGCTCTGCAGAGTTGTACGTGTGGCTGTGCACATGTCAGAGGCTCCTCTACCCTGTCTGCAGGACATCTACCTCAAACTCTCACTCAAACCACCACAGCAACTGTCTGTTGGTCTGGTTTCCCTCTGCTAAGCACTTCTGCGGTCTAATGGCCAAAACTGAGACACAGAAAAAGCTTTTTCCTCCAGGCCATCGGCTCGTGAACTCTAACTAACTCAGCATGTAGATACATTTGTTTCAGTGTGTCTACGCCTGTGGGTCGAATATTTTTAACTTCCCAGCAAATATTAAATTTGACATCTGGCCCATCCTAGTTCTGATTTGGTTCTTTGTATCCTGTCAGAGATCCAGACCTGCTGATGAAGACTGCAGTCAAAGAGGAAGCCCCCTCCTCAAGAAGGTAAAGTCACCTCAGACCTCAGGTGTGTTACAGGTGTCAGTACTGATAATGTCATTAACTCTGATCATTCTCATCCTCAGAGGAAACCTCGTCCAGGTGCTGCCTTTAACTCTGATCGACCTTTGACCTTCTCCTCTCAGTAAGAACCTGACATGCATGTGACATCAGTATCCAGGTAGATTATCTCACCTGAAACTCACCTGCTACCTATGTCCTCAGGGTGAAGCCAAAGTCTGATCCCATCAAGAGAGAAGGACCAAAGGTGAGTAAAGGTGAAGCATCATTGACAGGTGACCTCGACCTGTATGAGCACATAGTCAAGTTATTACAGAGGAAACTGGCGTGTGTTATGGAGTCAGGTGTTCAGTGGTTTCTGTCCATCACACACTGAGAAACAGGATTAAATTCAGGCCTGAGTCACTGAGGGGTGTGTGGATGCAGAACATTTGTAGGATGACGTAGTTTAGATGTGGTGACATTGATGATTCCAACATCCAACAAACCAAGATGTCTGCAGGTGCAGCTGCAGGTTAAATGCCTGCAGCGGAACACTGTTTACCTGAGTTTGCCTGTGTGTGTTTCAGTGGGATCCGTCCAGACTGAACGACAGCAGCACGTTTGTTCTCGGCTCCAGAGCCAACAAGTGAGTCCCCAACACATGAACATGTCTAAAGCTGGTTTATTCCACACTGAGTGGAGAACTCACCTGTGTTCAAACTGAGCACGCTCAGTCACCACATCTGTGAGTAGTTACTCAGTCAAACCACTAAAACCCAGCTTCTACCTGCATTACCCGTTTCATTTTAACTCATGAAGACAGAAAAGACGCCTCATCAGCTGAATAGTGACTTATTCAGATGGCTACAGGAAACCTGTGCTGGTGCTGGTTTCAGTTTCACAGAAACCAGGTTCCTGTTTACATGACACTTAAGAAATCAGCTTAGTGGAGAAAATCGACTGTAACCTGGTTTCTGAAGTGCAGGTAAATAACTTAGTGGTACCTGTAGTTTAAAGAGTGCTGCTACAGGAACAACCCGTCACACACCTGAGAACAGGTGAAGCTGCAGGTGGAGCTGTTTATCAACACACAGTAACACAAGATGTATACGACATTTATATTTAGTTATTGGGCACACACAAAGTGACTTTTAAGTGAGATACAAAGCAAATATCTAAGCTAAGGAGAAGAACTTTAAAGTAAAGTGTTCTGTTTCAGCTTCATGAGGCGGAAGCACAATATTTTTTGTTCAAGATTTAGGTGCAGAGAAACTTGTGGACTGTAACTGATGTAGTAATCGTGACAGCTTCGTACTCTGCGAAAACTTCCATGTGTCACAGATGAGCAATCCTGCCCCACCTCCCCGTCCTGATGGGCGAGGAGTGTGAGATAAGGTGAAATTAGTGGAAACCCAACTAATTTTGGTGCCTTTGTTAGTACTAAGGTGTAAATGCTCAGTGATTACTAAGCTGAAGCTAACGACAACAGACCAAGTCACCAGAAGTGAAAAACTTTTAGCACTAACAACAGATTAAATCTCAGGACTCTATGTCAGAGCAAAATCTGTTATCCACGGAAACAAGCAAACATATTTAAACGGCACTTAATTTCCAGTACATGTCCTGTCCTAGTTAGAGGCTTGTCCTCAGCAGTAACTGATTTAAACCTGGGACTGATACAAGTTACTGTGTTTCTACTGTGTTCTCTGTTGTTGCTAGTCAAACATTAAGAATTTACACATCGAAGTTAATTAAACAATTTAATCAAAAGGCTCCTGTGGAGAGTACAGTTCTGTGAGGGCCCGAGTGGACTCTTTGAGACGTCCTGGTTTTGTCTTGCAAAACAACAACAGTCAGGTTTAGGGTTAAAGGTCAACTGTCGCTGTGATTTCACAGGGCGCTGGGGATGGGCGGGACCAGAGGGCGAATCTACATCAAACATGCCGACCTGTTCAAGGTGAGATCTCACACACAGCTAAACTGCTTCCCATTTGTATCAGAGTGAAGCAGGAGAAGTTCCATATTTCTCATTTTCTGTCTTTTGTACTTGTACTACAGTTTTCTGGTGTACTTAGTACTTCAATTCATACTAACCCCACCAAAAGAATTTTTTCCTTATTTCATGTCAGGTCTGGATCTAACTCGACAGCTTGGTGTTTTGTTTCTCAAATTATAAGTTAAACCGAAACTGGAAGCAGTTGTAAAGTGTAAAGAAAAACATGCACCTGTGTTACCTGGTCAGGTGCCTCCACTCTCATGTCTGGCGGTTGACTGACCTGTGTTCTCTGTGTGTGTAAAACTATACGTCAGTACGCAGCAGATGCAAAGGACAAGCAGTGGCTGGCAGAGAGACACCACATGAGAGCGACAGGAGGGAAGATGGTGAGAAACCCTAAACTGTTTATTATCTTATCTTATCACCCAACATTAAACTAATTCACCACATTAAAGGTTTAGTTCTTTCGTATTTAGGCTTTTAATTTGAAAAGACAGGAAATATCTGGAATCAGGGATTTTAGTGAAGTTCAGCTTACAGGAAATGATCAGTCGGTCAGCGATTCAGGGTCTAATCCCAAATGTTGCTGTTCACCACTAACTACACTGACTTTCAGTCCTTGTTCTATGGATCAGCCAGTTTTTGGGAAAACCCTGACCTAGATCACTGAGACATTCAGGCTCTAACATTTCTGTCTTCAGGCCTACCTGTTGATTGAGGAGGACATCCAAGATCTGTCCCGGAGTGATGAGTACAAGTGAGTCTGTCTCCACTGCAACCACTTGCACAAGTGTGTGTGAGTGGTTACCATAGTAAAGTCTGTGTGTGCTGTGTTCAGGGACTGTCCAGATGTCAGGATGGATGAGCTGAAGCCATTTTCTGTTCCTGTGTGGATGGTGGAGAAGATGAAGAGAGCCATGGAGGCCCAGAGAGACCAGGACCCCTGACCCACCCACATGACCTATGACCTCTCTCATAAAATAAACAGTAGTTGTTAAAACCAGTGAGCCCATCAAATGGAAGATGTTGATCATGTGGCTCCTTCTATAGTTTTTATTTTTACAGCTGTTTTTATGAAATAAAGTCAAATCTGATTGGGATACAAAAAACAGTTTCTCTTCTTATGAACCAGTACCACAGTCCAGTATTTAGGAAGTGTTGTGGATTTATTTATCTTTTGATAGGTCAGGTCGCCCTGCTTTCAGTCTTTGTGCTATGCTAATGTTGGACTGTTCCTGCAAAATTGGAAACGTGAATATTTCTGAGGAGCCCACATTGACATCAACCAAAGAAAACAAACTGGAGACATTTCCTTGTATCTAGTTACAAGGTTAATATATAAAATCGTTATTAGATGACAGTCTGCTCGTCTGACGCCAGCGTGAACTCTCGCATACCTGTTGACATGATTGAGCCCAGTCCACAAGGTGATATCATAAATCACTGAAAGCTCTGGGTGACGCTGTCACGGAAACGCCCAGTTTTAGTCATGACACCTGTTACCTAAGTTTGATCTGCTCGTGTCGTCAACGCGTTCATGTTCGTGTGCTTGTGTAAAGCATGTTTGGGGCCTTACAGGGTGAACTACTAGTAAGTATGGCCACATTTTGTTACCAGTTCCTAATTAATTGCCAAACCTAATTAGGACAGGTGTCTTCATAAAATTGACATTTTCTGTATTATTTGAAGAACAATTTGCTTTACTTTTTTCATGATTTAAGAAAATATTTTGATTTCTTCCTTGTAATCTTAAAATTTAAAGAAAACTTTTGTTGTTGAGATGACAGTTCCTGTAAATGTGAGATAATGTTTTGTTGGCAGATAAATATCTTTTTCTACAAATATGGAGATATTTCCCCTCTATATTTAAGGGTGAGATCAGCATCTCATTTTTGAGATAATGGTTTTGAAATTTGCAGTTTAACTTAATGACAGTCTCCTATATCATAATTAAAAGGAAACATTTCTTCGATGTGTCTGAAATCGGCTCTAAGATCTTTGTCTCAGTTTTGTTAAAAGACATACAGTGTCCAGTTCATTAGAAACACTTGTGTCTACTAACTAAGTCTAATCCAGCTGAAGTGAAGGCGACGGTAATCAGTTTGTATCAGTGATGTTAAACAACTGTCAGACAGTTCAACTGTGACACACAGACTAAATCACTGAATTTAACACCTGTAGAAACAAGAACTGAACATTATCTTCCTGAAGGATGATGTCTTAACCTTGTGTTCCCTATAAATTTACCACTGTTTATCTCAGCACTCCAGGGGAAATAAAACAGTTTCTCTTCTTATGAACCAGTACCACAGTCCAGTATAATAACCTAGAGCAAAATCAGTGTGTCATCGTGTTTCTGACAGATGGGAAACAGATTCTTCCACTGGCCTACAGGTACATGACACACCACACCTGCCGCTGGTGGCATCAGACTTTATTTATAAAAATACAAACAAACTGGGGGGCGGGGGGGTCAGAATAACAGGAAGTGACTTCATTGGGGGTGGGGCATCACTCAATTCCTTCCTGTTTGTCCTTGATGGCAACTCTAAATCGTTCCTCCAGCAGAGATAGTTCACTGATCAGGTCGGTGATGGCGTTGGTAAACGCTTCCTGTCAACAGAAGTGGGACAGGTGAATTACCCGAGGGCTGTAGTGAGGGGGGTGTGTGTGTGTGTGTGTGTTACCCGAGGGCTGTAGTCAGGTGTGTGTGTGTGTGTGTGTTACCCGAGGGCTGTAGTCAGGTGTGTGTGTGTGTGTGTGTGTTACCCGAGGGCTGTAGTCAGGTGTGTGTGTGTTACCCGAGGGCTGTAGTCAGGTGTGTGTGTGTGTGTGTTACCCGAGGGCTGTAGTCAGGTGTGTGTGTGTTACCCGAGGGCTGTAGTCAGGTGTGTGTGTGTGTGTGTGTGTGTGTGTTACCCGAGGGCTGTAGTCAGGTGTGTGTGTGTGTGTGTGTTACCTGAGGGCTGTAGGCAGGTGTGTGTGTGTGTGTGTGTTACCTGAGGGCTGTAGGCAGGTGTGTGTGTGTGTGTGTGTTACCTGAGGGCTGTAGGCAGGTGTGTGTGTGTGTGTGTTACCTGAGGGCTGTAGTCCGGTGTGGTCTGGACTCTGATGACAATCTTGTGCTCCAGAGGATGAGGAACTTTATAACCAGCAAACAGAACCTGGGGATCCTTCAACAGCTGACTGACAAACACAAACACACCAGGTGTTGATCAGGTGATTCTATTGATCAAATCTGTTTAGAAACAGCTGAAGAGTAAAAACGTCAGTGTGTAAATATAACAGCAGCAGCTGATTGGAGATTTATTTTCAGGTGTATAATTCTAATGAGATATTCATTAGAGCTAAATCTGAGATGTTCTCTTTTCGTCTTTAAATTTCCAAATAAAAATAATTATTTATTTTATTTTATTTTAATTATTTTATTTTATTTATTTATTTTATTATTTATTTTATAACCCTAATCTGTCGACTGAGATTTTTTAGTTCATTTAGTTTGTAGAAAATAATTTTTAGACAGGGTGACATTTACTGTTCATCAGTTCAGTTTTCCGTAAATCTCATCTTTCTTAAATGTAACTAGTCTGACAAACAGTTTTTAGTAAAATGCATTAAGAGCATTAATCTCATCTAAAGCTGCAGAACGACAGTTCTGTTTAGGTGCTAGCTAACTAGCTATGCTAACTGAGCTAGCTGTGCGTGTTAGCCGCTTACGCTCGGATGATGTTACCCAGCGTGTGGTCCTCCTTGTTTAAGGTGAACAAGCAGGCGTTGGGGACTTTAGTATCTTTACTGATGCTGATCTTTTTCTCTCCCTCAAACAACAGGAACGACTCGAAAGCTGGAGGCGCGTTCATCTTCCCGGTTTCAGCCCAAACAACACCGGGTACTGACCGGAAACTATCCTTTAAAGTAAGACGGTAACTTCCGGCTTCTTCTTCTTCTTCTTCTTCTTCTTCTTCTTCTTCTCTGGGGTTTTAAGGCAGCCGGCATCCAAAAATGTCGCATTGCTGCCATCTGTAGGAAAGCTATTATATTTCGTTTTTAGGAAGTTGAAGACTCTGCGTCTATCCAAGCCTCTACTATTTAAAATATGACTTAAATCAGTCGCCTGTAAGCCTCTCCTCCTGAAGTCCTCCATCATGACCCCTCTCTTGACAATTTAATATCGATGTCTACGTGTTCTTGATTAAAACCTTGCTTGGCTAACTTATCAACTTTCTCATTTTCAGTTATGCCTGCATGAGCAGGTGTCCACACAAATCTAATGTCCAAACCCTGACTTACTGCTTCTGAATATAATGGCAGCAGTGTTAACCGCAGGTCCAGCCTGTTCTTAGATGAACGGGATCTAATGCTGTACAGGACAGAAGCAGAATCACTGCATATTAACACCTGACCTGGCTTAATTTGCTTTATCCATTCCAATACAATGGCATACATTTCCACTGAATATACACTTAAATCATTCAATGTTCTTTTGAATATGTCCCTTCTATAACTCAGCACTGTAACTGCAGCAGAGATAGTTCACTGATCAGGTCGGTGATGGCGTTGGTAAACGCTTCCTGTCAACAGAAGTGGGACAGGTGAATTACCCGAGGGCTGTAGTGAGGGGTGTGTGTGTGTGTGTGTGTGTTACCCGAGGGCTGTAGTCAGGTGTGTGTGTGTATGTGTGTGTGTTACCCGAGGGCTGTAGTCAGGTGTGTGTGTGTTATCCGAGGGCTGTAGTCAGGTGTGTGTGTGTGTGTGTGTGTTACCCGAGGGCTGTAGTCTGTTGTGTGTGTGTGTGTTACCTGAGGGCTGTAGTCAGGTGTGTGTGTGTTATCCGAGGGCTGTAGTCAGGTGTGTGTGTGTGTGTGTGTGTTACCCGAGGGCTGTAGTCAGTTGTGTGTGTGTGTGTTACCTGAGGGCTGTAGTCAGTTGTGTGTGTGTGTGTGTGTGTTACCTGAGGGCTGTAGTCAGGTGTTTGTGTGTGTGTGTGTTACCTGAGGGCTGTAGTCCGGTGTGGTCTGGACTCTGATGACAGTTCCGTCAGTCCTGGGATCCTTAGATCCATCCATATATACATGGGTGAACCCAGGGTATCGCTGTTCCACATGCTCATGAAACTCGATCATTAGATCCCCAGTGTTCCTTTCCTGTTTAATCCTTAATACTTCCAAATCTACAACTGGACTCTCCAACCTCCATAGTGGAATCACATGCCAAATCACAGCTGGACAAAAAAAAAACCCTCTCCAGGACTTCCATCTCTCTTGCTGCCTCATCTCCCACCGTCCAAAACTCTCTTTATTCATGTCCCTTCTCTCCCAACAGTCCTCCAAAACCTCTTTTGTGGGGTAGTCCCCCATATACCCTTTTAAACTTAACCAGTAATTAACTACGAGCTGCTTTCTCCTTTCACCCATGTATATATGGATGGATCTAAGGATCCCAGGACTGACGGAACTGTCATCAGAGTCCAGACCACACCGGACTACAGCCTTCAGGTAACACACACACAGTGGCATTTCCCCTATTTCCACCTGCACAGCACACACAGGGGATTGTTGGCTTACACACCGGTGTAGAGTTTCGCCACCTAGCGCATTGGAGCAAGAACCAGACTCAGACTGGAACATGTCATTGGAGTTAAAGGAGCAGCACGAGGCTGGTTTAAATCATATCTGTGACATAGATTCTAGTTTGTTGTACATGTTAATGATGAGTCTTCCATGCACAAAAAAGTTAGCTACAGAGTTCCACAGGGTTAGTCAAACTTCAAGCTGCTTAAAAGACATAAAGGCCTGGATGTCCTCCAATTACCTTCTCTTAAATTCAGACAAGACAGAGGTTATTTTGTTTGGTCCTAAAAATCTCAGATTCAAGATTCAAGATTCAAAAAACTTTATTACCTACTCATTACCATTGTTCTCAAAACAAACAGAAAGAAAAGGAACCACAACCAGGAAAGATCCAACACCACATAAATACACAAACAGAAATACACAATAACATCAATACCGAAAAAATCAATATATATACAGAATACGTAAATAGATAAATGAAATTGGGTCAATATATTCACAGCAAGTTTATGACAGTTTCACTTCCCCCACCCCTTACAGAGGGGGGAGGAATTGTACAGATTGATTGCCACAGGTAGAAAGGATCTCCTGTGGCGCTCTGTGGAACATTTAATGTTAATAAATCTTTGGCTGAACGTGCTCCTCTGTCCAACACACTGTGCAGTGGGTGGGATGGGTAGTCCAAGATTGAGAGGAGTTTGGACAGCATCCTCCTTTCAGCCACAACATGTAGAGGGTCCAGCTCCACCCCCAGAACAGAGCCAGCCCTCCTGATCAGCTTATTTAGTCTGTTAGTGTCTGCCACCTTCATGCTGCTGCCCCAGCAGACCACAGCATAAAAGATGACACTGGAACCACAGACTCATAAAACATCCGCAGCATGGTGCTGCAGACGTTGAAGGACCTGAGTCTCCTCAGGAAGTACATCCAGCTCTGAGCCTTTCTGTACAATGCTGATGAGTTTTTGGTCCAGTCCAGTGTGTTGTCCAAGTACACTCCCAGGTATTTGTACTCGGACACGACCTCCACCTCCTCCCCCTGTATAGAGAGAGGGATGACAGGACTCCCAGATTTCCTGAAGTCCATCACCAGCTCCTTTGTTTTGTTGATGTTCAGTTGCAGATGATTAAGTCCACACCAGTCAACAAAACTGTCCACCACTCCACGGTACTCCGTGACATCTCCACTCTTAATACATCCTACAACTGCAGAGTCATCAGAAAACTTCTGAAGATGACAGGACTCTGAGTTGTACCTGAAGTCTGAGGTATACAGGGTGAAGAGGAATGGAGACAGAACTGTCCCCTGTGGAGCACCTGTGCTACAGACCACAGTGTCAGACACACAGTTCTGCAGGCGGACGTACTGTGGCCGGTTGGTGAGGTAGTCCATGATCCAGGAAATCAGGGGAGTGTTGACCTGCATTTTTTTAAATTTCTCTCCCAGCAGTGCAGGACGGATGGTGTTGAATGCACTGGAGAAATCAAAAAACATTATCCTCACTAAGCCCCCAGGCTTGTCCAGGTGGGTGTAGGTGTGATGGAGAAGGTGTATGATGGCGTCAGCCACTCCAATATGGGGTTGGTAAGCAAACTGGAGGGGGTCAAGTGAGGGTTTGACCAGAGGTCGGGGGGACTCCAGGATCAGCCTCTCAAAAGCCTTCATAATATGTGATGTCAGAGCCACTGGTCTGTAGTCATTGAGGACTCTGGGACGTGGCGTCTTATTCACTGGAACAAGGCACGACTTTTTCCACCCTAGAGGAACTCTCTCAAGGTGCAGGCTGAGGTTGAAGATGTGTTGGAGAACAACACAGAGCTGAGGAGCACAGGCTTTCAGCACCCTTGGACTGACTCCATCAGGACCTGCAGCCTTTGTGGGGTGAAGCCTGTGCAGCTCTCTTCTCACCTGCTCAGCTGAGATTGTTTGGGTGGTGGCTGAGTCGTGTGGGGGAGGGACTGAGGAGCAGTTAGTGAACTGAAGTGGGCTCTGTGACTCAGCCTGGAATCGATTGAAAAAATGATTCAATTCATTGGCTCGGTCCACAGTCCCCACAGTCTCCTGTGACACTATGTCTAATCACATTCTCACCCTTGATGACTTAGTATTGGCCTCAAATAACACCGTAAGAAATCTTAGCATTATCTTTGACCAGAATATCTCCTTTAGTTGGCCGCTGTAACCCACAGGGAGGAAAATGAACTTCGGACGGAACTTTTCTCCGTTTGAAGACATCTGTGAAGCTAATTACAGGACACACTTTAGTCACATGTCCCCGTGGTCAAATTATTTAACATCTTTCTAGGGGTACCATCATTTTTGTCGAGGCCAGTTTAATTTACCTCTGTTAAAAACCTCTGTTAAGCCACAATTCAAAAGCAAAGTCTGATTTTCACAAGTTATTTTGTGACTGTGTGTTTTGTGACTTTTTCTCCTGGTCCAGGAGAGTCTATTCAACAACTTTGGTGACGCTCACATATTTAGTCACATTTCCTTCATAACTGACAAATAGAATGAGAAGAATAGTAAAAATGTCCTGATGAAATATTCAGTTCTAGATTACATTTTCATTTTGTCATTTGGCAGATGCTCTTATCCAAAGTGACTTACAAGTGAGTAACAAGGCAAGCAAAAACATCTAAGTCAAGGAGAAAAACATCAAAGCAAGATGATTGGAGACAGAATCCATAAAACTCCTACCTAAACCTAAAAATCCTCATTTCCATCATTGGCTCTTGTTTCCAGTGGGAGGCAGAGGAGCTGCCATCAGCTGCTCTACTTCTACTATCAGTCCACTAGATGGAGGCATGAAGCTGCAGCCCAGCACACACAGGATTCAAGATTCAATTCAAGAACGTTATTAATCCAGAGGGAAATGCTTTTGCCTCCTTAGTCGTTCTCAACACAGACAGAAAGAAAGAAAAGAGGGTCCAGCTCTACACCTAGAACAGAGCCAGCCCACCTTGTAGTTTGTTCAGCCTGTTGGTGTCTGCCACCTTCATGTTGCTGCCCTACTAGACCACAGCATAGGATGATGGACCAACATTTCCAGTCAGTGACACATAGAAGCACTAAGATGCACTGATTTGATCAGACACAAGTACTCCGTCTACAACGTCCCTGGAGAAAATAACTTGATCTAACAAGCTACAGCTGATTTCACACACACACAACTAGACTGAAGTTAGTTCAGCTCAAAGTGAACAACACAGCAACAGTCACTCAGCTCACTGACGTTAGTGTTTCTAACAACAGTCACCCTGGTTCATTGCAGTGCTTTTATGAGCATTTGATATATTTTCTTTCAAAACTCTGAATAAATCTCTGGCCTCAAATCCTCCTCCTGCCTCCTGCCAGTCTGGACAATCTGAAAACCTGAATCTGTGGGAAATAACAACCAGTGGAGGATTTGGAGCCAGACTAGATCCTGGTGTAGAGAGCAAAGAACGACCCAACTCTTCTTTTTCTGAGGAAGGACTGAGCCTTATTTACCCAACAACCCCAGAATGTGAAACTAAAGGTCTGTCTAGCATTTAAGCTGTTGTACATCTAGTGATGAGCTGAGAAGATTCAGCATTTCTCCTTGTTCTCTTTCTTCTTCTGCTGCTGACACTGTAGCTCAGTTATTACCTCCACAGGATGTTATTTAGAGCAAGAGCCCTTTATATTTTAGTGTACAATAATTGATCCCTGAAGGGCTGTACAGACTGGACTGACTTCTCTCCTTAGTGCTAGCTTAACTACTTACATAGTAAGTTGTTAAGCTAGCAAGCTAGAGTAGTAGTTAGTAAGCTAGATGCAGGTGAAACCTACAGCAAACAGACAAGTGAAGTCCTAGGGTTAAACAAAGTTATTTAATGCATAACGTGCATGTAACAAATTCAATTTAATTCAATTTATGTGAATAGCGCCAAATCACAACAGAAGTCATCTCAAGGTACTTTACATATGGTCATATGTAAAGTACCTTGAGATGACTTTTCAGGTGCGGAGTGGCACCTGAAAAGTTGAGCGGTCCGTTTCCGCTTCTTGGAGGACGCGCGTGTTTTTTTTTTTTTTTTTTTTTTTTTTTTTTTTTTTTTCGTCTGAGAGCAACAGCGGGATTTTTAAACTCTACACAACATTTCTTCTACATTTCTACAACTCAGGTACGTTAAAGATGACTAATATTCAGCTTGTTCAGTGTGTGGAGTGCAGGATGTTTAGACCGTCTTCCTCCGTCGTTAGCGACAATTTTACCTGTGACAGGTGTGTGTTAGTTAACACACGTTAGAGGAGCGCATCCAGACTTTAGAGAGGGTTAGAGAGAGTGAGAGTAGTCTTATTTCTTTAGAAGACAGTCTGGGTGCCGCTTTAAAGCTTTTGAATGTCTTTATAGTAACATAACAAGTATAGATACAAATATAAAGTCTGCTCAGCCGATCCCGCTAATTATCATTTACAGACCCCCAGGGCCCTACTCTGAATTTCTTTGTGAATTTGCAGATTTCCTTTCTAACCTAGTTGTTTCTGTAGACAAAGCGTTAATTGCTGGAGATTTTAATATTCACTTTGAGAATCCAGAAGACCCTCTGAGAACAGCATTTATGTCCATATTGGACTCGCTAGGAGTAGATCAGTGTGTAGTAGGACCCACTAATAAAGCGGGTCACACCTTAGATTTAATAATATCCTTCGGTTTAAGTATAAGAAATTTACTTACGCTCCCACTGTCTGAAGTTATCTCAGACCACTATCTTGTTTCAACTACAGTGTGTCATATTAACAATGTATACTCAGCACCGCGCTATCGCATTAAACGTACATTTACATCAACTACCGCACAGAGCTTTATTAGTAATCTTCCAGAGTTATCAACTTTGACTGGATCACCGTCTGACACCACAGAACTAGACCAGGCGACTGAATATCTAGAGTCGTCGTTCCGTTATACCTTAGATAAAGTAGCTCCAGTTAAAAGAAAAGTCATCAGAGATAAGAAACTTGCTCCTTGGTATAACGATGACACGCGCGCCTTAAAACAGACTACTCGAAAGTTAGAACGTAAATGGCGCCAAACTAAACTGTTAGTATTCCAGATAGCGTGGAAGGAGAACATCCTGAACTATAAAAAAGCTCTTAGTGCAGCTAGATCAACGTATCTCTCCACTCTCATAGAAAACAACAAAAACAACCCTAGATTTTTATTTAATACAGTAGCCAAATTAACTAGAAAGAAAACTACTGCAGATATCTCCACAACAACGTTGTGCAGTAGTGAGGACTTCATGAACTTTTTCAATAACAAAATTGTAAATATAAGGCAGAAAATTCAAGCTTTAAAACCAGACAATTTAGTTGACGCAGGTGACGAGCTAACCTCAGCAGATCAGTACCTAGATTACTTTACTCCTCTTGAAGAGAATGAACTAATTTCACTCATCTCTTCTGCAAAATCTTCAACCTGTACATTAGACCCTATACCGACACACTTTCTAAAACAGATAGTGCCAGAAATAATAGAACCCCTGCTGACAATCATAAATTCCTCACTCAGCTGTGGGTATGTCCCAAAGTGTTTTAAATTAGCAGTTATTAAACCGCTAATCAAGAAACCTGATCTCGACCCTTGTCAGCTGTCAAATTACAGGCCGATATCAAACCTCCCCTTTATCTCAAAGATTCTCGAAAAGATAGTAGCTGGGCAGCTATCCTCGTATCTTCATAGAAATAACATACATGAACTCTATCAGTCAGGATTTAGGCCTCATCACAGCACAGAGACGGCCCTTGTTAAAGTAGTAAATGACCTCCTATTGGCCTCTGATCAGGGTAGTGTCTCTATGCTTGTGCTACTCGATCTCAGTGCAGCTTTCGACACTATTGACCATAGCATTCTCCTTCACAGACTCGAAAATGTTGTTGGAATTAAGGGAACGGCCCTCTCCTGGCTTAGGTCCTATTTGACTGATCGTTATCAGTATGTAGATCTAAATGGCGATTACTCCACATGCTCTCCAGTGGAGTTTGGTGTTCCACAGGGTTCAGTTTTAGGCCCCCTGCTTTTTTCCCTCTACATGCTTCCTCTGGGCAACATTATCCGTAAACATGGTATTAACTTTCATTGTTATGCTGACGACACACAGTTATATGTTTCATCAAAACCAGATGAGATCAAACTGCTTAATAAAGTTGAGCAATGTGTAAAGGATATACGAGACTGGATGCTAATTAACTTCCTTCTGCTAAATCCTGATAAGACAGAAGTACTAGTTATAGGATCATCTGCAGCTAGAAGCAAGATGTTAGACCACACCGTAACTCTAGATGGCCTTTCCGTTACATCTAGTGCAACAGTCAAAGACCTTGGTGTAATTCTAGATTCCAGTCTTTCATTTGAAGCTCATGTAGATAATGTCACCAGGACAGCTTTCTTTCACCTCAGAAATATTGCCAAGATAAGGAATATTTTGTCACTAAATGATGCAGAAAAATTAGTCCATGCTTTCATCACCTCTAGGTTGGACTACTGTAATGCCTTACTGTCTGGCTGTTCAGCCAGGTGCATAAACAAGCTTCAGTTAGTTCAGAATGCAGCAGCGAGAGTCCTCACTCGAACCAGAAGATACGATCACATCACGCCCATCTTATCTACACTTCATTGGCTCCCCGTGAAATTTCGCATTGATTTTAAAATACTACTTTTGACATTTAAAGCATTAAATGGTCTTGCGCCGCATTATCTAAGTGAACTGCTAGTGTCTTATGATCCACCACGCCTACTTCGCTCAAAGGATGCTGGCTGCCTGTCAGTACCTCGTATCCTAAAAACTACAGCTGGGGGCAGAGCTTTTTCTTACAAAGCCCCAAAGTTATGGAATAGCCTTCCAAATAGCGTTCGGGACTCAGACACAGTCTCAGTGTTTAAGTCTAGGCTGAAAACCTACCTATTTAGTCAAGCATTTGAGTAAATAGATCTGGGAAGGACTCATGGACGTAGAGCATTATGGTGAACTGGTATGTTTAGATGCTGTCTTCCCAACTCTCACTGATCACTCGGGTTTGTTGATGGTGAAGTGTTTGGTTGCTCTACATCCCAGTGCGCCCTCATGTCTGTGTTTTCTTCTGAACCCACCCTTTTAGTTAGGCTGTCATAATTAGTCCTGCCGGAGTCCCTGCTGCACTACACTAAATATACATTCACCTCAAACTTTATCTGACTGTGAATACAACTAACTGCAATCTCTCCTCTTCTCTCTCTTTCCCTCTCCCTCTCTCTTTTCCCTCTTCCTGTCTCTCTGTCGAGCTACACGTCATTCCACCCTTTGCCCTCTGGACCTGTCTAACTCGTCCTGATGCCCAACTTCTGGCTGGAGATCTCGTCGCCTGGATCCACCGTTTGCCCTTTGGGATGCGTTTGGAGACTGGATTGGTCACAAGCTACTATGATGTCGGTCCCGGCCTCGGCGGACGTCGGAAGCTGTTTCTTGGAGGTCTCGACTCAACGCTCGATAGTCAAGGAATGGAACAAGTCTGCCTGCAATAACTAACTGGACTCCATATTAACTTAAAAGACTTTAACTGTTATACTGGACTGCCTGCTGCCTACACAGCATGTAATCACCCATATGAGGATGGGTTCCCTGTTGAGTCTGGTTCCTCTCAAGGTTTCTTCCTGTTGCCTTCTCAGGGAGTTTTTCCTTGCCACTGTCGCCCTCGGCTTGCTCATCAGGGACAATCACATTATTATGACTCATACACATACACTGTTCATGTACTGTTCTTTGGTTGTGTAAAGCTGCTTTGTGACAATGTCAATTGTAAAAAGCGCTCTACAAATAAATTGAATTAACACCTTCACTACTTGAAGCTGGGTTAATCACCACAGAGGGGATTGGGATCTTTTCTTGTAGACCACAAAACGCACTTAGCTTTCACATCAAGAACGTTTCTCTCCAAATGACAAAAACAAGTGTATGGACAAATAAGTCATTTTTGTTGTGAAGCATATCTAACAGTTAAAAGTTGTGTAGTTGTTGCTTTGTTTCCATAATGTTACTGAATGTTATGTCTGAAACACACAAAGCGAAAATCTATTGTGACAAAAATAGACGCCAACAAAAGTGAAGAGATTTGGAAATCACAGCAATTAACTTTTGCCTAAACTGCAGTTACAGTGAAATACACAACAAGATCTGCACCTGGAACTAACAATGGCGTTAAAAAGGCCAATGCCACAACTTTAGGAATGGTACAGTATGTAGGCCAGCTCTGTGCATGAAGAGGCTGTAGAGGGCCATTTCCCTGAGTTCCAGCATGCCGGCATAAAGCTTTGCTAAAGGAACTCCTGAGTTTTGTCATCTAACGGTCACTTAAGTTGTTGGCTATGATTTTTCTGAACCAATGTAGATGTGAAAGCCATTGTCAAGGAAACTATTTTTTAAAACAAATAACTTCTTTAAAACTACTCCAAACCTGTTCCAAACCTTCCAAGGACCTGCAGCGCTCTCTTTTTTTTTTTTTTTTAAACGTAATGACCTATTTGTTCATTTACTATATTAATCCCCACTAGTAAATTCTTGTGGACAGGCATGTCTAAGTCATGTCTAAGTCATGTCTAAGCATACTTCACCATGAGGAACCAGGAGTTGAACCGCTGACCCTGCGGTTCATGGACAACTACTAATCCAGCTGAAGCACAGCTACTCCAGTACTCCACACAACTGTACTTTTAAGCTCAACAAAGATACTTGGTTTGTGTATTTACAATCATTTTACAGTTGAATACATTGATAGGCTGATGACGAACATTTGCCCTTTTAGGGTAAAAGACACGGATGATTCTTCTACTTTTTGAAAATGACAATTTATCACGGTTTTGATGCTCATGATCCCTGGGTTTGATTGGGAGTGAGTTGTGTAGTGAGTAATTTTTAGCGATGGCGCCGGTTCAGCTGAAGGGGTTTTCCCTTTCTTAAGCAGGAACCTGTAAGAACACAGACATGATTTTATTATTATTTATTTAAATCACAAACCTCCTAGATTTACATTAATGAGTCGCTAATATACATTTCAAAAGTTTAGATTTCTGTTATGCTAATTTATTTAACAAGTCATCAACACTAAACCAACATGTTGCTTATTTCACTAATGGCAAAAAATAACAAAATGAGTGAAGGACTTTTAACGAGAACCGCTGGATTTGGAGACTTTTCTCAGTCCACGTTGTTTTGCCTTAAAGCTCATTGCTAAAGCCTAAATTTAGTTCTACTTAGGATAACTGTGGCCTAATTAATTTTTGATGACTATGAAATTAAGTTTGACATGATCATGGTTTGTGATGATCATGCCACATTCTTATACCGGTCAGCTGATACAGTTCAGCATCAACTGGACTTGTTTTAACACTAGAACTACTGACTTTTCTGGTCATACCTAGGAGCCCGACAAAGTGGTCAAATGACAACCTGGCCCCCTGTGGACAGCTGCTTTTATTATGTAAAGACGGTCGTTAGCGGCACACGTCGGGGTGGGGGCAGATGGGGGGGAGGGTTGTAGCGGACTTAGCACAAGAGGAAGGGAGGCCGGCTGAAGCTCTGCCTCACCAAGACATCTTATGGAGACATCCACACACATGTTGTTGTTTTTCCAAAGTCGTCTTTGGTGTTTTATCCGTTGGTCATATAACAAATACATAGAACTAACGAACACATCCACACAGTGGGACACGGAGCGGGACCGGACACCGGAACACACTGTCGAAGCAGTTCAACAAAGAGGGACGACAAGTTGTCTTTGTCTCTAAACTGGGTGCAGTTCTCCAGAGCAGTGTTATGATGCCAATTTTTACTGTGAGGACATTATTTCATGGAGAACTGTTGCACATTTCCCACTTCTAAATGGTGACTGGCCTGATTTGGGCCATCAGGTGGGCCATTCAACCCATGGGTCAGTGACCCACCTGATTTCCATGTCTGTAGATGTGAGAACCAAAAGACCCATAGAAACAGATCAACGAATAAAGAACCGACAACTTGTCGTCCCTCTTTGGAGAACTGCTTCGACGGCGTGTTCCGGTGTCCGGTCCCGCTCCGTGTCTCACTGTTATTATTATTGTTATCACTTATTATTAATGTTATTACTGTTATTATTCAGAAACATGTATGTGTTATGTGACCAACAAATAAAGCCC
Source organism: Anabas testudineus (assembly GCF_900324465.2). NCBI lineage: Eukaryota > Metazoa > Chordata > Actinopteri > Anabantiformes > Anabantidae > Anabas > Anabas testudineus. The sequence goes on from NC_046630.1 coordinate 29,078, forward strand.
CCAGTTTCCGTGTCACACTCTTTTTCTAAAAACCTACACCCCCTCCGTCACATTGTAAATGTGTCACAACGTATTTGTCTCAGTGACACATGCATTTGTTTCGTCCCGTTATTCCAAGTAAGCAGCTGTCAGACATACAACTGAATGACTCTGGGTCCTGTCCTGGCTCTGGAGTCCTGACTTCGAGCCCCCACAGGTACATGTACAGGTACATGTGGGGGCTGGGGGCGCGGGGCATGGAAGGCCCGCCCACTTTCATTCAACAGCTGCACAGGAAAAAAAGACAACGAAGGAGCAAGAGCTTCGAAACCAACCCCCCACACCTGGAAAGTCCTGGAAAAAGAGCCGTGTGCCAGGTGAAGCACTGCTGCACTGTGAACCTCAGACCAAGAGATGTGCTGGTTGCTGTAGGTTCACATGTGGACAGTGGATCAATCAGAAGCCCTGGATGTGTCTCTTCTGCCATTGTGATTTTTTATTTGTTACTTTCTTTTTTGCACATTTGGGATTTGAGTGGTTTTTGAAAACATATTAGAGTGAGAAATTCACATATACAACTCTACCTATGGTAACCCCCCCCCCCGTTGAAATATTTCTAACAAGAACACCTCCTTATTACTCCTTACTTACTGTGTTGTTTTATCTAGATTACCGTATTTTTGCAATGTAACACTATAACAGTAGCGACCTGCAGAACACTACAGGTTCTGTTCTTAGCTTTGTCAAGACGTTAATTTCCAGCTGGTTAGTGTAGTGGTGACATCACCACCTCCCATGTGGGAGACTGGGGTTCAAATCCCAGCCGTGGTCTACCAAGAGTCACCCAGATGTTAGCACTTGATGGTCACCTAACCACTTGGTTAGGGTTAGGTTTCAGGTGTGTCCATGCAACCACCTGAGACACAGTGTGAGTAGTCATGAAAGAACTGGATTGTTAGTGGTTGATAGATTCTGTCTGGGAGATCTAACAGACTGCAGAGAGAAAAATCACAGTTCACAAATAGCACCTGTTCCAAAGGGGAGAAAATCCACTGCTACTCTGAACGTGATCAACCTCAATCGTCACAATCAGTATTTCCACAGTTGTGAATAAACATAGATCGACATAAAACCGTGTCTTGCTATGCTCAATTCACAGAAAACAATGTTTTATTATTAGTTTGAAGCAGTTCAGTGTAATGAGTTTAAATAGGGTCAGATTTCTCTTGTTTGATGGTGTAGCGACATAGCTACAAGTTAAACTATAATAACATCACATGATAACGTTTTCACATTTATATATTATATTCAACATAATGTCTTTGTCAAGAACACCTAGGTCACACTCACAGAAATGCCTTTGTAAGCAGCGGTGAATCTCCCAGTAAGGTAACCCTAACACTAACCCTAACTCCTAAACCCCTAACCCTCATTATAACACTAACCCTCATTAAGGTTAGGTTAAAGATTATAGGCCCTCCCACTGCCTTTAAGTGCCTTCTGTTGGAATCCCTGGATAAGGAACCCAGACTTAAACTAAAAGATTTTAAAGGAAAAAAGCCTGTGTTGATATTCGGAGACTGAAACCTGACTAGGATAACACACTTCCATCATCCACAGATCCAAATTGATGGTTATGATGGTATTTAGTGAAAGTACTGCAGAATACAACTAAAATCTCTATTCAGTACAGCTAAGAAGGTATTTCCTTGTGTTCACATCCTATTCCCCCACTCAATTAACTTTTCAGCTTCCCTCCCACAGGTGCAGAAACAGAACATGGCCACAATTAAATTCATAACAATTTACCTTCCTTCCGCAGAGTTCCACAAGATAGCTTCCGAATAGGACCAGACAACATTAACTTTGTGTCTTCTCTCTCCTGTAGTTGCGTTTCCTCCTCTCTGTCTCCCTCTCTCTGTACTTTTCTGCAGGTATCCTCAGCCTGGAGCTGTACATCTTCAGAATCCAGTTTACCTGTCCAATGTTCTTGCTCCTTGTTGTTGTGCCTTCTGTTCTTTTCTCTCTTCTCTTTCCACTCACCCCAACCGGTCGAGGCAGATGGCCGCCCACTATGAGCCTGGTTCTGCTGGAGGTTTCTTCCTCTAAAGGGAGTTTTTTCTCTCCACTGTTGCCTAAAACTTGCTCAGATGTAATTGTTGGGTTTTGTGCATCATTTTTTGTATAATTATTCTCTGTAAGGTCTTAAACCTTGCACTGTAAAGTGCCTTGAGATAACTTCTGTTGTGAATTGGCGCTATACAAATAAAATTTTATTTAATTTAATTGAACATCCATTGGACAACGGGAATGGGGCAGGACATCCTTAACCTGTGGTGCAAGAAATTACAGCTAAATTTAACATAACCTCTAACCCTAATTGGGACACTAAGGACAGGGAATTGAACCCTCCTGTCACAATATATGTAAAAATGATTCTGTAGATGACAATTCCAAAAGTGCTACAACAAACGTACTTAACTCTGCTTTGTGACAATGTCAATTGTAAAAAGCGCTCTACAAATAAAATTGAATTTAACGTATCAAAACGTTTTTCTCCCACCTCCATCCAACTGAGCCTGCTGGAGAGAGGTCTGACTTTCATTCCTCTGCCCTCATCTATTAACATATCATCCCAAGACATCTCAGCTCAGCAGTCAAATGCAGGCACTTATTAAAAAAAGACAGAATGTCCTTTCCTGTACTAACAGACCATGCAGATAATCCTTAGTGGTCGACAAATGAAGCCTCATGAAGCACTGAGGCTTTCCTAAGTATTGTGTCGATAAAGGTTTAAAGCTTCAAGGCCTCAGTGACGGTGACATCTGGTGGACAACTGAAGCCATACCAACCTCTAAAGGGCACGACTGAAGCACTGTTTCAATCCCATGACAGCAATAAAAGTTCAGAAAAGTCTGTGTGGTGTGTGTGTTTTTACAGAAAACCTTTAAAGATAATGGTTTGTCATTTGAGGACTTGTATGAAATGATTATTTACAGAAGCAGACAAGTTAGTTGTCTTCACGGGTTTTTATTGAGAAATATAATTTTTTCTACTGTTGCAGGCTTCAGTCAGCTCATGACTGACACGCAAGTGTCGCAGTGTCTGGTGGTATGAGATCAAAATGATCCCAAACTTTAGAACGTCACTTATTGGTGGTACTCGCCATGAAACTTGCCAAAATACTCTCGCTCTCCAAATCTCTGTCTCCTCACAACCTCATTTTGAAGCATAATGATGCATCTTATATAGCTGGTATAGTCAACACTCAAATCTGTAAAACCTGTCGAGCTGTCACTGGCTCAGAATGCATTGAAACTCCATGAGCCAATGAAACGAAAGACTCTGAGCCAGTAAAAAGCTTCGAAAAATTTGGAAGGAATGAAGCGCCTAACGAAACAGCGATCTGTCACGTGACACTGGTGTTTCGATACAAGCTCCGATACAGCGATTTGAATCACTGCACTTCAGGAAGAGTGACACAAGCTCCGAAGCCTCAGTATCATTAGCCTATCACTAATAATCTTTCAGGCTGTTAAGAAATTACAAAATCACCTGAATTATTTAACCGGCCAATAAAGGATTCAAAATAGTGATAATAGACAAACAGCAGTACGCTTACAAAGCGCATAGACAACTGGACAATAACAACCACTGCAAACATATTACAGTTAGCTTACAACCTCAGACACAATGCAAAACATTTGATTTTTTCCAAGTCATAATAGGAACTGAAAAACAAATTATCAACACAATTTTGCTCTCAAAGTTAAACAGAACCATGAAAAACAATATATAAAGGTAGACCAGAGCCACCTGGTGGCCAAATGGAAAAGGTGCATGGGGTAGGGTGAAAATAAATAAATAATTACACATACCTGTAGAAGACTATAAAACACAACACACACCGTCTTTTGATCTGTCCTGCACCTCTGATTCCTATATACACAAGAATAACAAAGCATAAGATAAGATAAGATAAAGCTTTATTGTCATTGTAGAATAAGAACAGCTGCTAATATACCCGCATAACCTTAACGGTTTCCCCGCTCCCACCCGCTATGGCGCGTCCTGTCCACAAGCTGGCAGTCCTCTCTTTGTACCACTGGTAACCACTTTCTCCTACACCTGGATTTGCAGCGTAACATTAAATGGAACTTTCAGTCCTTTGTATTGCAGCTGACTAAGTTTAAACACCACAGAGTTATATTTGCATACAGAATTGTTTTTTTTTTTTTTTTTTTTTTTTTTTTTTAAGACTTACTGGTCCGTGCAGAATTCCGACGGGAGCCGCAAGATCGGGGAAAAGCGACCTGTTCTGTGCCTGGGCAATGCACATTTTGGACAAACAATGTGTTTTACTGTATAATCTGCATCCTATGCAATAAAATATACATTGGTGAAACAAGATACGACAAATCCACTAGACTTAGGCAGCACCTTTAGCTACACACCATCCGGAAAGGGAAATTCAATAAAGATATTGACGCTAAAACAAAAATAACACCGTTTGTTAGCGTCGAAATAAACGTTTAGAACCATCATTTAACATTAACACGTTTTTAACAGAATAACGGGAGCACCCGCATAAACACACCTGTCCTCAGCGAGGCCTGAAGCTGACTGAGGAAAGAAGCGTGAATCTACAAGAAGTGACATCACTGACAGGTCAGAGGTCAAATAAAGAAAATAAATTCGGAAAATAAAAGTTCCCTCAAAATAAAAATCACATATACTGTGCACATAATAATACATATGTGAAGAAACAAATAACATTGTCCAGACACATTGTGATGGACACTTAGTGAAATATAAAACACACTAATACACTTGCTACACGTGCAGAATTCCGACGGGAGCCGCAGGGTGAAAGAAGGGCATCACATACACTACGAGGAAAAATCACTCAATAAAGAATTGGTCCAACATTTTCAAACGCATTCAGTACAACATCTCACCATTTCCAGCCTGGATTCACGACCCACCTGGACACATGGACAGTGGAAAAGAAAAAAAAGGCACTGGATAGAAACACCAAGTACAATCCTCCAACAGGGCTCAATGAAAAATAATTTTATTGACAAAAATAACCATGAATATGAAACCTATAATCGGGGAGGGTTTTGAAGGAACTGGAAAAAGTGTTTTTTTAAGATGGAAGCAGTTTTATGATGATCTTAATGACAAGCTGGTTATTCCTGTGGAGAGGAGGGAAAGAAAGAAATTATTATTCTGTTGCAATTATGTGGACTCCAGAATGAAATCATTGCATCATATTGACTTGATGAATTGTGGTTTGATACATTATGTTTTAATTTTACACATCACATGTTTTTTATGTGTGGTTTGATTTTAATTTTAGCATGAATTTGGTTTTATTGCATGATTTTAGCACTAATTGAGGATGCCCTCATTTCTAGCACTTATATCTATTATTAACTCTTATTATCTTTTAGCATTTATTTATTTATTTATTTTTTATCCTACTGATCTCTCATTTCTGACCAGCCTTTAAAGCATAATAGTGGTTTTATCACTTTTTTAATAAAGTCTATATTCAACTGTTTTCCATTGTCCTTTAACTTTTAAGTTCCTTTATAAGTTCTTCTGTTTATCTTAACTTTAATACATACCAGATTCCCTCCAGCTGCCTGATGCCAGTGCACCTGGAATTCAAACATAGAAATAAATACCATTCATTTTATTCTTCACCTAACCCTAACCCCTAACCGAGTCACGGACTCTTTGCACAGCTGTTTGTTCTACTCAACGGTACTAGGTACCCACAGGAAGGGACATAGATGTGCCAGGGATCATGAGTGACATGCGTCAGCCCACGCCTCGCCATTGACTCTCTACACCAAACCGCACCTAGCTTTGCTGAGGCGGGGAGAGTCAATTGAGATTAAATCATTCACCTAACCCCTAAACCTAACCCCCTAAACTCTAAAATTGACCAACGGGGGAACAAAAAAAACATGCACACCAAAATGGAATTTATTTATTATTTGTTAATTTATTCCCATGCACAACACGCAGAGAGATGACACTCAATCCCACTCATGGACAAAGAACATCACATAAACTAATTAGGAGGACAACAGGATGGGGACTGGTGTGGTTGAGCATGGTGATGGCCTGTTCAGTGAATTCTGTTGCTAGTTTCTGGCATCAGTCAAAATTTTATTCCCCTAACCACAACCTTTAACCAACCCTAGTTCAAAGCCTAACCCCTAGCCTGAATCCTAATCCCAATTTCAGGGGTACTTGAGATCGATGTGTTATCAATAACATGCCAAAGGAACTATGTGGAAACCCATTCTGGGACTTATAGGACTACAGAGCAAATTAACTGTGGTCCACTGTTGGTTATATTTTGTTTGTTCTACCTGGTCTCCCTCCTTCTCCTGCCACTTCCTGTTTGCCCATACTTGGACTTCCTCTTCCTCCACTTGCCGGACTCATTAATCATGGATTCAGTTCACCTGTGTTTCCCGTTCCCTTTATAGCTCCCCTCAGTCTTCTGGTTCACTGCTGGTTTGTTGCATCACGGTTACTCTCTACTTGTTTGTTTGTTGGATTTTCTTCGTATGTTTGTCTGCCTCTGAGCAGTTATTTATGTTGTTACTTTGTATTTCTGATTAGTGTGTTAGTTTGTTTGTCTCTGCGTCAGTGCAGTGGTTTTTCGTTGTTACTTTGTTTCATCATTATCATGCTTGTTTACTTCTTCCTTTATCTTGTTGGTTTCCTGAGTCCCCTGTTTTGGACCGGGTGAAATTAAACCATTATTTTGGTCCTTGCTCGTTTGTCCTGTTCGTTAGTTTGTAACACAGTAGCCCTTAATCCGCACGTTACTTCATTCATAAGGGACATCAGTGAATATGATTGGCAGGTAAGGTAAGAGAATTGTTAACTAAGTAAATGAAAATGTGCTCTTAATCAACTAGGCTCTTAAAATATACAAAAATAAAAGCTGTATTTCACAGTGCTACTGCACATGCAGTACAGTCATTGCAGTGAAACATTTTTGTTTTTATGGCTTTACAGTCCAGTGTATTTGAAAGGGATAATTGACTATAAGGTTACAGAGCAGACTTTGAGCTTTAATTTGTGTTCTCATCTATATCAACTGAACTGTGAAACAAAGGAAAACTCTTTGTGAGATTAATTTACTATACCATGGGATCAGTCCTCTGCATTTAACCTATCTTCACTGTTTGTGTACTGTGATGAGTATGAGTCTGCCTCAGTTATTGATTTGTATTTTTTATATTTTTGCAATACAGGCATTGTCTCCCTACTCCCAATGATGCCTCCACCTTCCTCAACCCTCAACTTTGTAATACTATTATCATTTCTGCAGTAACAAACAGTTTTATTCTATGCAAATGTTTTTCTATTTTTGTTCAAAAAGCTATGCTACATCTCCTGTTTGGATGCTTATTTCATGTTAGCTGCATGTTGTAAAAAATATTGTTAATTTTGTTGTGTCACTTCAACTTTGAATGTGCCCTATGTGTTTTATCGATGTGATACTTTTATTATTTTATGAAACATAATAAAATGCATTTGTGTAGTTCTTTGATTGCCCTTTGCATATTTTACATTACATTGACAACAAAATAAGTTACATTTTTATAAATACAGCAGTATACACTGTAGACTATACAGTAGCACTGTAAAATAAATTACAGTAACATTTCAGTATGCTGATACCTAACATATAATACTGTACTTCATTATACAGTATAACAACAAATAACAGTATAACACTGCATTTTAGCATGGTAATAAAAGGACAGTACAGTGTGCTAAAATATACTGTACTTTGTTTTACAACAGTTTTACTGTGCAGTGAAACACACAACTCTAATAAATTGACTTATTTTATTCTGGTCACTTACTGGATAATTGTTGCCAGTATGTTACTGTTAATTTGACAATAATCACTTTACAGTGTACTAATCATCCTTTTCAATAAACTCCTCTTAATATTATTGTCTGGCATATCAATCAGGTCCTAAAAATCATAGCCCTGATACTGGTTTTAGGAATACATTTCTTTTCAGGTACTATGTTTTGCAAGTCACATTTAGAACTGTTTTGCTTATTATCAATGATAAGAAACAGCCAACCCTAGCACCACATAGGATTTTAACAGAACAAAAATGTGAAGGAGAAAACTGTTACTCATCTAGATCCCAACATAAATAAGTGAGAGACTGATTCTCCCATAAACAACACTTAACAGTCCAAAGGTATCTCTGTAACTGGACAGACAGGATGATCGTAACTGGATGTCTGTCTGCTAAACTGGTCCTGAATGAAGTTTGTGTCATGCTCCAGGGTCAGGACCTGTTTATAGACAGATAATTCAATGTCAATCTTAATTTAAATATTACATATTTCATGTAGAGAGTGTACTAACTATTGATTAGTAAACATGTTTTTCTTTACCACATTATTAACAAATATTTAATTACTATACCCATCAAATACCATTTACACATATTTATTTTTCTGACAGTTACAGCCACTCTCAATTATTATTGAATATAAACTCACAGCACTGTGCTGGAAATAATACTTTTTTTAAAAGGACCCCTGTGTTTTCTCATTTCCAACATAAAATCATTTTAATTTGTTAAATGTGGCCACAGCAGCCTGGTAAGTGTCTTTACAAATGAACTACAGTCAGCTAACTGATGTATAATGAATTTGCAAAGCAACAGGTGGTAGCTAAATTTAACTGTAACCAAACTTAGCGTGTCTTGTCTTTAAATTCTTCAGACTGGCCTAGCCTCAAACTAACCAGCTGACTGACTAACTAACTAGCTGTGCAGACTAGTAGTAGATAGGCTGCACGAATACATACCGTTAGCAAGTTTTGAGCTCTTGACCTTCCACCGTGACTACTTCACTTTGTCTGTCTCTTGCTTCAAGACTCGTGACAGCTGTTTAATGCTTTACTGCATTGTGTGTAAAGAATGGTGCTGTAAAGCATTACAGAGTTGTCAGGATTCGAGTCTGAAAAAGACTAACCAGACATGCAGTGGCAGATATATGTTATTTGCTATACAATATTTGCTTTATTATTACAGCCAGTCATCCATCAAAATGATTTTGAAGCTGTTATTTTACTGTGAAAATGTTACATATTGCAGCTTTAAAATTCAGTATATATTGGCAGGAGTGGACAAAATACTGCAAACACTTCTCAGTATAACAAATAGTACAGGATCAAACTGCAAATTCCAAAGTAAACTAACTTTAACTGCAGGTGACTTAATAAACTGAACAACCTGATTTTTCTTTCATTTGAGAGACTATAGATGACATGCTGACCAAAGCATGGGATAAAATACTGATTAAATCAAATTACTTTACTTTTGTCATCCTCTCAGTTTTTTTTAAATACTGCTAATAACTCACAAGTGACTAGAGTCAAGGTTACTTTCTTTGTTACAGAAGCAGATCAATTGAGATTTAGGTTTATTTCATCTTGGGTTATCAAATTATTTTATTTTATTTATTAACTTTTTTTGCAGTTCATGAAAGCATTTTTAAGGCAGCTTTATTTTAAAACACTGAGGCTACTCTCGCATACTCTTTTACAAATCATTAAATCAAATCATTGTTTGTGTGCTACTGTGTTTTTATGCTCAGGACTGTTTTGATGCAAATTCAGTTAACTATTGGGACCAAGGTGGCTAAATTGCTACTTATCAATGAAACCCAGGGTTGGTGGTTCAATGCCCAGTTTCCCCCGGTTCCTGGTCACATGTCAAAATGCCCACAAGACAACAAACCCCAAATCCTTGGTGCTTTAAATGTGGCTTCCTGTCCACAAAAATTTCTTCCAGGTGATTTATAAAGTTTTTTTTATTATTATTTTCAATTACTTTTCATGTTGAAGAATCCAAACTAGATCACCTCTAAAAGGTGCCCTTGACATTAAATGTTGAGATGATCCTGTGCTGTACCTGCAATTGTGAACTCGTGATGCACTTAATTTCTTTTTCCAGAGCTTTTTTCCCCTTTGTTCCTGAAAGTTACATTTACTGCACATTTACTGACTTACAGATTTTTTATCAAAATCTTTGCAAAGTTCAGAATAAAGTTTATTTTTTTCAACACAAACTATTTGTTCATGAAATTGATTACTGTATTCAAATATATGCTACTTTTATTGTTCATCTCATGGCCTTCTTGCATGATTTTGTCTAGTTAAAAAAACTTATTTTTCTATAGAAAACCCTTAATCTGTCCCAGGCCTGTAATTGACTTAATCCTAACTCTTGATTTAAACATTACTGTGATTTTAAAGAAGAAATAAATGTTAATATTGTAGCCTATATTAATTGTAATTTCAATTAAGAAATTTTACATTTATTTCAGGGATTTTTAGGTAAGTGAACTGAATATGAAGGATCGACGATCCCCAACTTATGCGATTGGTCCTGAAAGACAAACCAAAGGTTTGAAACTGGTTTTATCTCCACTCGATAAAAGCGTTCTGTTTTTGGTTTTTTGGGTTGTTGTTTTTTTTTTATCTCCACTGGTTTATTCAACTGGTTTTAGTTCCGTCATAAACTGGTTTGATAAATTGTTTTCTGTGTGAAGGAATGAGTCGTGCTGAAGGAGGAGCAGGAGACCCGGAGGGTTGGACCAGCACAAGGAGGAGGATCACATCACTTCTCAGGTCACCATCACCTCCTCTTTCTCCTCATCCGCACTCACACTCTGCCTCTGTCTGCTCCTCCTGGCCCGGCCCGGCTCAGGTTTGGAGAGTTATCCCTGGACCAGGACTCATACATAAACCAAGGACAGGACCTGGAGACCGCGAGCGGGACCTGCAGGATCGGTGTTCCGGCCGCGGGCTCCCGTCATGCTGGGCACGGTAAAGATGGAAGGCCACGAAGCTCCGGACTGGAGCGGATACTACAGCGAGGAGGTCGGTGACTCTCATCCCGCTTTACCGCTGCCTTTAACCGTCACTGTGAAGGTGTAAGACCCAGGTCACACCGGTCAGGATCAATTCAGGATCAGGTCCTGATAAACCGCAAATTTCCTGCAAAAACCTGCAATTTCACTCGACAGTCGCAGTTTATTCGTTGAAAAATTAAGCTGAATAAAGAGAGAAACCACAAGTTTAGATTTCAGTTTGTTGCCTCACGCGTTTTGAAATTAGACAAAGTTTTGATTTTATAACAATAATTTTGACACCAGCGTGCTGAAGCGTCAATAAACTGACAAAACGGAAAGTTTTTTATGTTCAACTTATGTTTAAATAAAAAACAAACATTTGAATTCAACATAGGTGAAATATTCACTTTTATCACGATCACGATGTTTTATTTAATTATAAAATGTTTTGTTAAAACGTTAGATTCGGGTCGGTGGTTTGTCTGAGATGTAAACGGAGTATAATCCGATTTGAAATATTCACAGCAAGAAAAAGACAAATAATCAAACAAGAACTCAAAACTCGAGTAACAGAATTAAATAAATATAGGCATACTATATATTTGCTTAATTTTACAGGTAAATAGAATAGAATCTTAAATAGAATCTCGGCTGATGAGCTGATAATCAAGTTTTCAGGTGACCTCTAAAGCGACGGCGGGAAATTCCGAGGTTTATTTAAATACAGATTTTTAAATTGACATTAGGGAGTAAAATTGTTTTGTAACAATTTACATTATTTATCTTATATATGCCGTTGTCATGGGAAATTAATTTTATTGCTAAATTATTTTATTTACTGAATCAATTACAAAACCAGTTTATAACAGGCGAAATGTAAGTTTTATTAAATATTGTCCTACTGTTATTAACCTTAAATACCGTCTTTTATTTTTTAATGACAAACATTTACTGTTTACAGACTTCAGATAAAATCCACCGGATGTACATTTATTATCTAATATTCATATTAGACATGACAAAAATAATGTGACGTTTAATCATCAGTTACAAATGATTTTAAATGTTTGTAAAGTGTTTTACAGAAACTAAACTGAAAAAAGGTCAAAATAAAACATAAATGTCGAATGTTACCAAACCTCTAATCAATCTATCTGATTGAGCTGAGTTCAGCATCAAATAGACAGATACGAAAAATAAACACTTATTAATCATGTTCCTGGTAAATTGATCTCTAACTGTCTCTGATCCTGGGTCTGGGTAAATGGGTTAGAGAAACCTGGACCCTTTAATACAAAGATAGGAGTAACGTCTTGTAATCCTTCAATGATGTTAGAATTTTAATTACAAATTTAAATCTACTGTTTACAATTTTCTCAATTTAATGGGATAAATTTGATAAATTGATGCAATTAAAATGAGTCAAATTGTGACTTAATAGTTTAGTGCTAAGATCCCGGCCCTCCATGTGGGAGACTGGGGTTCGAATCCTGGCTGTGGTCTACATCCAAAGTAGGGGTACTTAGGCAAGACCTCCTTACGCCACCCTGCCTGTACCCTTGTCTCACTTGTAGCTTTGGAAAAAAACGTGGGTTATGGGGTTTATTATGTTTTTCAGTTTATTTTCTGATTTAATGGAACATCTACAAATGTAACTTTTAGGTCAAAGGTTGGCTAAAAACATTTAAATTCTAATAATAATAATATTATGAAGATGTAAAAAAACTAAAACAAACAAACAACTGCATCTGTTGATCTAGAATCTGGTTCTACAATTAAAACCACATCAGCCAATTTCTTCTTCAGAAAAAATGCAGATCCAAATATTTAGTTTTTACTGTTTCAGCTCCACAGCACAGAGAAACAAACCAAAACTGAATACAGAGACAGTACCTTACACCTGAACCTTTATATGATTAATTTTATTGTGTTCAGGGCCTTATTTTAATCTGGTTTTACCTTTGACCTGCAGGATCAGCTCAGACAGAGAGCCTCTGATAAACTAGACTGAGCTGTTTGTTCAGTTCAGTCAGGACTGGAACACACGCACACCAGTCCATATCCGACTTCAGACACAAACCTGACCAGTTAACATCAAGGCAAACTTGACTGCCTGTTTGAAGTGGTTGAGCACAAGGACCAGGACCACAAGAACCAGAATAACAGTATTAAACACAGCACACAGAAGTCTCTGGTCCAGTTTAACCGGTCCTGGAGTTTTTAATCTGAACCTGCTTTCTTTGCCTCAATCTAAAATTTTATCTGGCTTGTCTAACCACTTCAGAACCACACCAGACCAGATCTAAACAGTTCTGATTTAACTGACCTTTTTTTTAAAATAGATCAAATGTGTAATAACCTTTATTCTAAATCAATCTGGACTCGATAGTCCTGCTTGAACTGGTTTCTGGTTTGAATAACTGTCTCAGACTTAATATTTTGTGGTTCTGGTCCAAATGTTGTGACCTCTCTGTGATTTTATTTTTACATGGTGGGTGGTTGGACTTCTGATTTAACTGATTCTGGTCTTTTGTTATTGGCCCCATGAAGAAACTGTTAAGAACAGCTGTGATTCCAATTTCTGTTACTTGGAGATTTGGAGTGTTGTCCAAGGACACTTCAACACAGGCCCAGGACAAGCTGGAGACCAAACCAGTAACATGTGGGTTGTGGATCACCTGCTTTAACAACTGATTCACAGCCACCTTACCTTCTGGTCTAACTGGGCCTGGTGATGCTCTAACTGGTTCTGGTCTTTCTGCAGGTGTACTCCCCAATGGCAGGTGGAGGAATGGGTTCTGGTCTTGGTATGAGCTCCATGTCAGGCTACATGTCCAGCAGCGGGCCCACGTCAGGCTCCTTCAACATGTCATACAGCGGAACCACTCTGAGCCCTGCAACAATGGGGGGCTCAGCTCCAGCAGCCATGTCAGGTCTGGGTGGGAGTGTGGCCTCGATGGGCGGGACCCTGAGTCCATCCGGTATGAGTTCAGTGTCTGCCCAGCAGGCCTCGATGGGTCTAAACCCGTACAGCAGCATGAGTCCTACCATGAGCCCTGGCATGGCGTATGGAGGGGGCGGACTGAATCGAGCTAGGGACAACAAGGCGTTCAGACGGAGCTATCCCCACGCCAAACCCCCCTACTCCTACATCTCACTCATCACTATGGCGATCCAGCAGGCACCCAGTAAGATGTTGACGCTGAGTGAGATTTATCAATGGATCATGGACCTGTTTCCATACTACCGGCAGAACCAGCAAAGATGGCAGAACTCCATCCGGCACTCACTGTCCTTCAATGACTGCTTCGTCAAGGTGTCGCGCTCACCAGACAAACCGGGGAAGGGTTCGTACTGGACCCTGCATCCCGACTCTGGGAACATGTTTGAGAATGGCTGCTACCTGCGGCGCCAGAAGAGGTTCAAGTGTGAGAAGAAGATGACAGTGAAATCAGACGGGAGGAAGGAGCAAGGTGGAGGAGGAGGAGCATCACCCTCAGGAGACCCCATCAAACCATCAGGACTTCTGGACTCATCCCTGCCCTCCTCCAGCCAGGCAGCCTCACCTACAGGTCTTGATCTGCGGGGAGGCGTTGGTGTGACATCAGACCTGAAGGTGTCTGGATCACAGATCCTGTCCTCCCTGCCACTGCCCCCCCACACCATGGCACACGAGTCTCAGATGCACATCAAAGGAGACCCCCACTACTCCTTCAACCACCCGTTCTCTATCAACAACTTAATGTCATCTTCGGAGCAACAGCACAAACTGGACCTGAAGACATACGAGGCACTGCAGTACTCTTCCTACAGTACCAGCGGGACATCCAGCCTTGGGGGGAGGACCATGGAGTCTCTGGAGGCCTCCTACTACCAGGGCGTTTATCCCAGACCACTCCTCAACACCTCATAGTACCTGCTACACCTCCTGTTTAGACTCTCTGCATGCAGCTATCCTGGACTTCCTGTCTGACTGTGATGAAACTGAATCAGATCAATCATAAGGCTGGTTTAGTCTGGTTTAGGTGGTTTCTGAAATCCTGCACTGTGACCAAACCAGGACACAAACGGACACGTTAACTCTCAGCTGATTAAACTGGTGCAGGCTTGTTTTCTCCTTTTACACACAAGTTTCAAACAAAAAGTTTTTCAATCACATCAGGACCTTCTGTCTGTCCAGAATCCTAGAGTTATGTTCATGTGATTTTTTGCCACAGATCCCCATGTCCCCGAGTTTGAGAACCACTTACCCCTGACCTCTCTTCATGAACCCCAGCCGGAGTTACAGGACACAACCTGAGTTATCACTAAAACCTCTGATTTATTTTAACACAGTTCAGGGTCAGGACTCTGCACTCTGGTACCAGATTCTGCTCTCTAACAAAAACAAAAGCAGTGCAGTTTCAGGGTCAGGGTTAGACCCGTTTCCTATCATGAGTCCAGAAACTGATTTACTCTCAGCTCTAAAAGGTTCATTTCAGGTCAAAAAATAAAAAGTTTAACAGTTAATTCACACATGCACATTTAACAGCGGCGTGCATGTGTGTAGTTCACTGTAATACGTCACTGCACTATCCTGTGACAGCCCCTCTCTGGGCTCTATCTCTTAATTAGTGACTGATGATATTGTCATGGAAACAAATTGGTCTAATTTTAATTGATAAGCTCAGAAAAACGACTTTTTTCTCCCACGACCTCGTCTGCCTGTGCTTCGACCTCGTCAGGCGTCATGACCTTTAGTGTGAGAACCCATCCACAGATAAAAAAGGTCTCTTATTTAAAGGGTCAGTTCACACAAATTAAATGTGTCGTCTGTCTCTGGGCAGATTTCTGATCACTTACCACCGTTTGATCTTTTCTCTCCCGCTCCACTGTGGTCACTTTATTTTTCTGTTTTATGTCAGTTAATTTCATTTTGATTCCTCAAACACAGTTTTTACTTTAGAGAAAAGAAACAGGAAAAAGACACTAAATCAACCATTTTAGACCTAATGTCATGATTCATTAAATCTTCACATTAGCTGAAAAAGATTCTGGTTACAATTTATTTCTGATGCATTTTGGAAATTAAGTCAATTCAGAGTTTTAACAAATTATTTACATTTAGTCATTTGTCAGACGCTTTTATCCAAAGTGACTTATGAGTGAGGTACAAGGTACAAAGGCAGGGTAAGTGTTAGGAGGTCTTGCCTAAGGACCCTTACTGGCGATAGATAGCCGGGATCTGAACCTCAGTCTCCTGCACTGAGCAGCGATCTTCACACTACACTATCCAGCTGCGCTGCTCATTATTTGACATTTTACCAGAAAATATACATTTTCTCAAAAGTGAAATCACTGCAGCAGAAATCAGAGAGAGCTCCTGAATCAGAAAAATGGCTGTTTTAGATGCTGGAGGCTAAGAGGGACAGGGAGGGACCAGGAGGCTGGGGAATTTCTTATCCTGATCACAAACCGGCAGCCGTTTAACAATCGATAACACTTTAAGTTTCATTATCAGAGTTTGTTGAATTTGGATCTGTTTAAAGTACAATTGAACTTTTCAGATCCGTCAGTTATTGAATTTATTAATTAATCATTAAAATTTTTGATTAATCATTAAATTTACTTATCAATCATTATAGCTTATTGGTTAATTGATTGATCGTTTGATCCTGAGATTCTTTGTTTGGTAACTCTCACTCTGTGTGAAAAAGGAGAAACCACTTCCTGTTTGTTTTCTGACTGTTGACGAGAATCTATTGTTTATCACTGATTATTGATTGTTGATTACTGATTATTGATTACTGTGCATGAATGAGGTGGGAGGTCTTAATGTGTTTGTTTCTCGTTGTTTTTTGACCCTGATGCATGTCTTTAACTTATTCTGTCTTTTTCAAATAAAACAAGGAAACACTCAATACTTATTGATTATTGCTTTGTTATTAATATTCAGTGTTTATTTTTTAAAAATAAGCATTTATTATCAGTTTATTAATCTCCATTTACAGATCATAAAAATTGTTTCAGTCTAGTTATTTTACATTTAGAAAATGCATATCCTTTTTCACATTGTATTTTTTAGTCGATTTTAACATTTCTGACCAATTTCCAATTTTTCAATAAATAAAACAAAGTATTGATAAAAATGTGATAAAATAAAATTCACGTCTTTATGTGAAAATATTTTCAGCTGCTCAGATAAGGCTTCATCTAGTAACTTTTATTAATTAAAGTGAAAGTATCGATTAGCTGTTTGGTGCAGATGTTGTTTTAAAACTGATTAATGATTCAGTCACGTTTCATTCAGATTTAATAAAATGTGATGAGACTGAAGCAGTTTTGATTCGTCTGATTACATTTTTCTTCATTTACTTGTGTTTCTGTTTAAATAATAAAACGTGAATTCAACAATTTCTTCAAACACGTTTACAGCAAATTTTCAGCGAGAAACTGTTTTATATTTTAGTTAATCTACAGAAAATATTTGACCTAATATGCTGATTATTAGGCTACTCATTCGACCTGATGCTCATTTATTTTGTTCATGTTGTTGATTTATTTCTTGTTTTTTACCGCTATTATTTTTCTTTATTTTTTATTACTTTCACGTTTTTTTCTTTTTTTTTCTCTTTTCTCAGTTTGGTCTCGGGTCTCGATCCAGACATTCGACAACAGCCCGGTTCTGTCCTTTCTGTTTCTCGGTTGTGTCCCGGTTCTCTCTCGCCCTTTCCCGGCCCTGTCCCCCGGCTCTCCTCTCCCTCCTCCTCCCGGGGAACAAGCCGAACACGGAGTACCTCCCGCGGCCTCAAAGCGCCGCCGTGTCGCCGGATTTCACGGCCCATTGTGGCGGTAACCTCCGCCGCTGCTCCGTGAACCTGAACAGATTTGACTTTGATCTGAAGCCTTTTCTCACATTTTGTCCTCAGAGCCGCGAAATGTCTCCAATGATCCTGTAATTATCTGCTAATTATCCGCCAACATGATCCCCGAGGCCGGAACAGGAGCCGTGGAGCCGAGAGCAGCCGAAACCGGCGGATATTCACCCAATAAAAGATTAATGATAAAAAAAAATCACAAAGATAAGGGAGCAATCAAATGTTGTAACATATGAAACAGTGAAAATCATTGCATAAAGATAACACCATTGGACATTTGAACAAATGCGGAATATTCTGGTCTTTTATAGTTTTGATTTGTTTGATGTAAAATAAAAGTGAACGTATTGTTCTGTAAAATATATTTTTGCTTCTAAACCTGAAAATAAAAACGATAAACGAGTTTATTCAAATTTTTATTTTCTGTAAAAAGAAAAATTAGGAAACAGGAAGAAACGGACATTTACTGAACTTTTATTTACCTCCAATGAAATGGAGGTAAATAAAATTGAAATTAAACACAAATAAACAACAACAACAAATGAAACTGAAATTAAATTAAATCCTGAGCAGCTGATTCACTCTGATGGTTTAACATATTGATACAATGATTATTATGGGATGTTAAGCTGATCTTTTTATGTGATGCGTTCACTGACATTTGACGACATGAAACCATGGCTACTGCCTTCTTGCTGTGCGTGAAATCCGTGAAGTGACATTTGATTTGTCTGCGGATCAGCTGTTTTTCCCGCCGCTGACCTTCAGGGTTTAACCGAACACACAGAGGCTTTTAATTTGGAGAGTCAGATCTGTCAAAATAAAAGTCTGACTACAGCTTTTAAACAAATAAAATTGATCAGACGTTCTGAAATAAGATTTGTGTGTGTGTGTGTGTGTGTGTGTGTGTGTGTGTGTGTGTGTGTGTGTGTGTGTGTAAGAGAGAAAAAACCTCACATCTCCAGAATCCAGCTTTACTTTTTCCACAAGTTGATCCATCCAGGATTCTCGGAGTCCACGTCCCCATGTGAACCAGGTCTTGTTCGAAATAGAGTTGAATTATGTGCAAAGAGAAACAAACCAAACATTAATTTGCAAACAAAACTGTTCTGGCAATACAAACACCGAGTCTGAACTTGATCAATGAAATACTGTAAAAAGTTCAAATAACAGAAATATTCATAAGAACAGGAGAAATAATTAGTGCGAACCAAAAACAAAACAAAACAAAAACAACAATATTCATCTGCAAACCAGATCCAGAGCTAATGGTCCCAGTCAAAACGCACTGGTATAGCTAAAAAAAAAAAAAAAAAGCAGTAAAAGAAATAATCCAGAGATTTATGACTTTTATTGTGCATTGTAGAGAAATCAGATTAGATTTCTTTGTGAGGTGCAAACCTGAGATAGGAGGAATAAGAAACTGTTTCTGATTAATAATTAGTTACTCAATCAATCAATGAATAACAATAAACCTGCATCACCATAACTAGAAATAATAAAAAATTACAAAGTTTCAGATTTATTCTTGTTGCAGATTTTTACATTTTTATCTAACTGGAGCTGAAAAATAAATGAATCAGAAAATATTTAAAACAAAACGAGTCTCAACATTTTGTTCAGTTTAATGAGACGAAACTGATTTTACAGATTTTATTTCCTTTGGTTAACATGGACATCGCTCACAAGTACAAATCTGCTCCTACTGTACTACAAATACTACAGTTACTGCATTATTTCCACAGTTATACAAGATTTGACATAAGAACGTGTTGAGTTTATAAAATATGAAGATTTGGTATTTATTTATTTATTGCATATGAAGAAAATTATCAGTGGTAATAACAGAATCATTAACAATGTAGTAGTTACACAGTATTTACCAGGTCTGACTACTTCTCAAAACAGGACTTTTACTTTTGGCACTGTGTATTAGTATGTAGACTTCAGTTGCAGTATCTCACTTTGTATCAGAACATGTACTTCAGTAAAGACTCAGTTTTTCTTCTCCTCTGACATTAAACAGAATTTTTTTTTTTGTGTGTGTGAAACTGTTTTAATTTTAATTAAAAAATTTTTAAATAAAACTGAACATGAGATTTTGTTTCAGTCCAAAAACCGTCACTCTGCCACCCACTCTGCTGCTGTAATTCCAGCCATATGTTCACAGCGGGGACGCTCGGGGCCCTCCGGTGACGGCGACGGGAGTGGCGGCCCCCGGCATCATTTCACTAAAGCCCTCTGTCCCTTTTCTCTCTGCTCACGCCTTATGGAGGAAAATGTCGGGCACAATACGCCGGCCCTCAGCACCTTTCTTCCCGTCGCCTTTCATTCCCCTGAACAGGGGCCTCGGGGCCACTAATGCCTTTTGATGGGGATTGGAATTAATTATCTTCAATAACACAATTGTGCTCGACCAACGAAAAGAGCAAAGAATCCCCCTCCCAGAATGAGAGAGAAGAAGAAGAAAGGGGGAGACCATCAAAGGAGAGGGAGAGAGGACGAGAGACACCGGGACATAGAGATGTGGGGGTGTGGGGCAGCTGCTCCATTAAAATGATACGAAGTTTATTAAGCTTTGTTGGGGAGTGGGGGCGTGATATGGCTCAGCCTGGAGGTTGGTGGTCCTTGGCGAGGGGGGGGGGGGGGGGGGGGGTGTCACTGAAGAAATATTGGGAAGGGTGTATAGGAGAGAATGGGGGTGGTGGAGGGTACTCGTTTACATTACATCATCAACACATCAGCTGTGACAGGTAAACAACACCTGCAGGTTGATTTACTGAACAAGTCTCTGAGGAGTCTGAACGTGAGCTTCACTGGACTAGACTGAGATGCGTCAAATTCCCTCCTCGAGAAGTTCTCGTCTTCCAGACCTTCAATAGAATGCAGCATCAGCATCAACATAGGGTCTTCAGTGATTGTTCCAACTAGGAAACCTGGGGGGAACATTGATCATCATGTAGATTTGTCCTTTTTAGCATCACAAAGATCAGACCCTACCTTTCAGACTATACAACACAACTCATTGTTCAGGCTCTGGTCATATCTGGTCAATAAAAAACAAACAAACAACAGTTTGATTAATTTACCCGACACCTAAAACCTTGCTGCCCCAGACTGCTGATAAAATCCACTTCACACTTCTTCTCTATGTTCAACCAGCTTATTTAGAATTTATTAGATGTATGTTTAACAGAAGCTTCATTGAGGTACAGACAGATTTAAACCAGAAGTGATCAGGTAACAGACAGGTAAACAGGTGAGGGATTGGATCACAGGTGTGCAGATGTAGAGCTAAAACTAACAGTGGCTAACTCCCAACTAGCTTCAGTTCTAGCTTCTATAAATATAAAAAAATCCATGTTTATGAAAAAATTATTGTCTGACCAAACAGTGACTGACTTTGACCTTCACGGGGTTAAATCAACTTTCATCTTTCATTAGGCTGAGCAGCAGATTCCTCTGTGATAATAAAATAGATGTTTTAGCACAAACAGGAAACAGGTTTGTGAACTTGAGCTGACAAGAAACTGCATGGATGAACTTAAAGTTCTCCAACCTGAACGTCGTCACCAGGTGTTTTGCACATGGTGGAGAGAGGACGAGGTCACGAAAATGGTTCACAAACAGACGCTAGGAGTCACACGAACGTGAGCTGCAGTCTGAACTTTGTCTTTAGGGGGCGCTAGAGCAGTTTGAGCTTTGAACACTGCCGTTTGTAAACGTCAACGTATTTCTAAAACGTTATCATCTCTTCGCCAAGGAACGCAACTGAAAGCTTGTCTCCTTCCCTTCCTTCTTTCTATCCTTCCTCCATGGGCGGCATGTTTGTTTACTGCTGTCGTCAGGGAAACATTCAGCTCGGTCGGTGCTCTACGTTGCCACCTTGTGGACTGAGTCTGATCACCTCCACAGGTACGTGAGAGGTGGTTCAGTGTGTTTGGGTTTTATGAAGCTGAGAGCTAGAGAGCAGTGACAGTTAGCAGCCAATCAGAGAGCAGACAGAGCAGCCAATCAGAGAGCAGGACTGTCTGTTGTTGTGGAATAAACAACCACAGACTGAGCTCTCTTAGATCTGAGAGGATCCCCCACCCCAGCCCCCTCAGCTTTTCTGCTGCAGATTAACGACTGCAGGATTAAAGCCAGGACACCCAAGTTGACCACACGTGGTCCACAGTAACCCTGGTAACAGAGGAGAGGAGGTGGTGGTGTTGGTGGGACGGGGGTCTTTTACTTTACAACAAAATTGACATTTTACTTTCTTTTCTTTTTTTTTATACACAGTTATACAAGTCAAACAAAACCAGGAAATTATTTTTTTTCATTTATAAAACATTCATGTTGTTTAATGTGTGTATTTGTGTAAACTGACTTTTTTTGGAACCTTCAGAAATCAGCACCAAACACAACAGAACTTTACTCAACTTCTAGTTCAGCATCACAATGGAGCTGAACTTCTCATCTGAAAGCCTTCATCACTTCATTGACTCGGAGTAGGAGCGATATAAAATTGTTGTGATAATCAACTGCATGTTGTCGTTCCACCCTTATTGTGTTTCTGAAGAGGTTCTTTAGTTTGTGTGTTTCTGAGTTTAATAAAGACGTTCCAGAGTTTTTACCACAATGGTGAGGAACAACGTTCCACTGGTCTTTTTTTCATCTGTCAGTTATGGAAGTGCTCTGATTTTTCTTCACGTTTGTTCCAATTGACTTTGTGCCAGTTCAATTTTCAGTATGAGATTAATGAGTCAGTATAACACAACACTGCATTTGTAATGAATATACAGAGACAATATTATTACCACATTGTAGTCGTTTGTCTTCATGAACCAATCAACTTGCAGTTATATACAGGTCATTTGTTTCAGATGTAGTGAAATTCCCTCATTTTTGAAATACAGCATTGATGAGAATGGGACAGATGGGAAGTCACAGTCACATTGAACTTTGACCTCTTAAATCTGATTAGTTCATCCTTGAATCCAAGTTTTTGTTTAAACAAAAAAACAAAACAAAACAAAAGAGAAATCAAGACACAGTCCACACCCCAAGTATTGGAAAGGCATGGTTTGTTTTTGCTCTTTACTGAAGATATTTAGTTTTAAGATCAAAAAATAGAGACTAGACTGAACCCTGGGGGGAAATTTACTTATTACAGTGACAGAATTAAACACATGAGAAGAACAGTAAAACAATAAGGCACAATAGAAAGAACGGACATTATCTAAAGAACAACATAACCACCTGAAGAGGATTATTTAGCATAGGGGATATCAGACAAAAGTTCTAAATTTCAGCTTTTATTTGATGCCATGTACCTTCATACAATAAATACAGAATATTACTGCATTTGAATTAGATTACCAAACTTTTAAAAGTAAAAGTATTGGAATGAAGAATTTTAAAGTAAATTAAAGAAAAAGAAAAAAAACCCTTAATATTTAGTTTTAAATCCCTTGTTTACAGAAACTCCATCAATTCAGAAACTCACTGACAAATTGTTGGTTTCTTCTCCCAATTCACTTTTCCAAGTTTTTCCTGCTGCTTCCTTCAATTGTTATTTTTGGGGGATTCTCCCTTTAATGCTCTCTTTAGTAGATGAACTCTAGTTGGGTAAACTTCTGGTCTGGAGTAAAACCTTTCACTGTTTCCCTCAAAATTCTATCTCGAGTGTTGGGGGGTCATTGTCTTGCAGCAGTTTTCAGTTTTGATGCATTTATCTGTAAATGGTCAGACTAAATGTTTGTGTCCTCCTCTGAATTTATTCTGCTGCTGCCAACATGACTTGAATCATCAATAAGATCAGTAAGTCTGTTCCACAAGCTGTCATGACCCTAACTCCACCATGGTGCACAGATGAGCTTGTCTGGTTTGGATCTTAGGATGATGAGCAGATCTTTCCATGGTATTACAAGAATCTTTAATGTCATTATGCAATCGGCGTTCACCAGTCACAAAAGAAATTCAGTTTGGTAATCTCAGCATAAAGTAAACATTAAAATGCAGTCAGTAGGACTTGAAGTGAAACAAAATGCAAAAAAAATTCAAAAAAAGTTCAAGCAGCATTTAAAGTTTCAGCAGTGCAGGTGCACGGTATGAAACTTCTCATCCCATCTCAATCTGGAGGTTTGAGTTCTTATGACTCTGTACCTCCTTCCTGAGGGTAGAGGCACAAATAATTTTTTACCTGGGTGGGTTGGATTCTGGGTGCAGCTATGCTGGAGGCTCTTTTCTGCATACATCCAGCATAAAAGTAGTCCAAGTCTGGTAAAGGAATTCCCACAATCCCCTGTTCCTCGTTTTAACCACTCGGGTCAGGTTCTTCCTGTCTTGTGTTGCGCAGAACGGGGGTTCTGTAGAAGTATGTCAGCAGCCGAGAGTAAAGTTCAGCCCGCCTGAGCCTCCTAAGGAAAGGTGGGTGGGGTATGAACCATCATCCTGGATCTCCTGTAGTCCGCAATAACCTCCTTGGACTTGCTGGTGTTCAGGACCAGGTTGTTATCTGAGCACCACTTGGTCAGGTGCAAGATCTCGTCTCATCATTGTCTGATATGAGACCCACTACGGTGGTATGTGAGGTAGGCAAGTCCTTTTACTTTACAGAGTAAAGAGGACAGGGCTGAGCACACAGCCCTGTGGTGTACCCATGTTCATGGCCAGTCCAGATGACAAATGGCTGCCTATTCTTACCACCTATAGGCCTATTGGTCAGAATGGATGATGGGAAGAGTCTCAAGTTGTGAAGCTTCCAAACTGTAGGCATGATCCAGATGGGACAGGGCTGAGTGGAGTGCAGTGGAGACTGCATCGCCAGTGGATCTGTTGCTCCCGTAGGCGAACTGATGGCTGTCCAGACCAACAGGGATTTTATCAATGATGTGCTTCAAGATGATCCTTTCGAAGTACTCCATGATTACTGGGGTCAGCGCAACAGGGCATTAGTCGTTAAGGCAGGTGACAGCTGATTTCCTAGGCACAGGAACAAAGGACGGTTTGAGAAAGACCGGGACTGTGGCATGGAGTAGGGACAGATTAAAGATGTTGAGGAAGACCTCTGCCAATTGGTCTGCACACCATTTAAGTGTCCAACCAGACACCCTGTCTGGTACAGCAGCCTTATTGATATTTATTCTTCTCAGTGCACACTTGGTGACATTGGAGGATGAGAGGCTGCTGTTCCAGCTAAGGGAGGTGAGCTCTGCTGTCTGGTGTGTCAAAGCAACAGTTCAAGGTATCAGGGTATTGCCACCCTTATAGTAGGTTAAAGTCTTGATGCCTCTCCGAGAGCTGTTTGTGCAGAAGTGTTCCTCGATGCACACCGTGTACCTGTGTTCAGCCTGCTGCAGAAAAACTCTTGTGGCACGTAGAATGGTCTACCTCCTTTTCCCATGGCCCTAGAGAAGCCCTCTGCAGCCAATAAGGCTGACGTCAAGCCAGCCTTCACTCAACAATCAGCACTTACCCAAACCTGGTTTTACTCCAAAGAACTTGTTCCACCTTTTCTCACACTGGTCCATCAAATCAGGGAGGTCGAGCTGAACTTTTCATACAGTGAGTTTACCTCCACCCAAGAAACTGAGTTACTGGAAATCTGGAAAGTGTACATGCAACAGTTGAGTAATCTGATTACTGATTTTAGGAACACGGTTCACAGATTTGAACTGTATGGAGACAAAAAAATATTTTTATATAGAACAATTATTTATAGGTGTGTTGGGGAGCTGAAAGAAAGAACTGTAAGAGAGACGGACACAGCACATACTGTCTGAATTAAAGAAACACACAGTGAAAAGTGACTTATTCAGATGTCTATGGAAAAATTGCTGTTGGTTTTTGTTTGTTGTTGTCCCGAACATGATAAATGTTAAACTGGTAAAAAGCTGATTAGAAACCTAGTTACACGTTTACATGTCAGAGTTATCAGAGTTCTCTGGGGGAAATCAGGTTTCCCTAATCCACTACCCCGATTAGGTTAACCAGGTTTCCTGTTTACATGACTCTTGAAGCTTCGTCTGTTTCCTTACAGAAACGGTTTCACCAAGTTGTCAAAGTTAAATTTTAATTTGAAGTTTTTAGAGAACATGGAGTAAGAGCAGCTTTTCACATTTGTCACAGTGATCCTGTGAAATTAATCTGAGCAGCGTTTCTGTTTAAAACAGGGGAGTTTAAGAGACAAACCTTAAATCAACAGAAGAACTAAAAGGCAGAATGATCTTCAATTAGAGACGGAGGAGGAGGAATGAACTGCAGAGATGCTGAAATGAGACAAAAATGGACTTAAAAGAAGAAAGAGCAAAGAAGATTCATAATCTTTCTGTAAGATGGATAAAAATCTCTTGTTGTTCTGTTAAAGAATTACATTAATTAAAAGAATTAATTTCCTGAGACTAAACAATATTTAATGTGTTTGTTCTTGAAATCTGCTTCATGTCCAGCATCTCTTAAAAACAATCAGTGGAATTATGAATTAACCAGAAAGTTTGTTTACATGATTACAGTCCAATTCAGATTTACAGGTCAAACTAAAATATCTCCCATCAAAACCAACATGTGTTGTAAATGTAATATTTTATTTAATTTCAGCCCAAATAAAGAGGAAAGAATCAAATCAATCGTATTTAGAACAAAATATAATAAAGTACACAGAAAACAACCAGCTGATCATAATGTTACTCACCATTTACTCTGACCAAACACTAAAAATCTAAAATGTTTGTCAGATCAGTTTTTACAAAAGTTTACAATATAAAAATGATTTTACTAGAGCAGTAAAATGTCTGCAACAGACTAAAGAATAATGGAGCTGCAGATGAAAAATTTAAAATAGAAAAGAAAACTCTCAGTATGATCTATAGATAATAAAAAAAGGTGTTCTAAGATTTGTTGTAGATTAGATGACAGCTCTGAGGCTTCCAGTTCCAACTTTCTTCCTCAAAACTTCGACAAGACGCTCCAATCTGAAGAAGAGAAGGAGGAAGGTTCAGAAGACAAATTATTCCTCAGAACTTTATTAATCCCAGAGGGAAATTGTTTTGGCCCATTACAGTTGTTCTCAACACAGACAGAAAGAAAAGGAACCAAAACCAGGAAAGATCCACATGAACATAAATACACAATAACATCAACAGAGAAACTCAATATATGTACAGAATATGTTAGATGAATGAAAAAGGCTTAATATTTATAGCCATTTTCATTCAATCAAATGTTGGTGCTAAATGTTTGTACGGGATGTAAAAGATCGTCTCAGCTGATCTGATGATGTTTGTACATCAGCCACTCTGCTACGTTTCTAATTGCAGAAGAAACTTTCCACCTCAGGTCAGGGTTTAGACCAGGTTTCTACCTGCTGTGATAACTGACAACAGTAACTGCAGAGCTGATGTTTTGCATTAGTTTTTAACTTCAGGTCTGCAGTGAACTGCCAACTTTCTTTCTTCAGTGGCTGATTTTTCCTGTACTGACCATGATGTTGTTTGTAGTGAGGATATTCTGACCTTCAGTGATCAGAGTTCCACCTGTAGAGTCACCTGATTTCTGCAGTAATCACACGTTTCTGTTTGAGTCTGGCTGGAAAACAGTTCTCTGATTAACACAGGAAACAGGAACAGGAAATTAGGACCATGGGAGCAAAGACAGTGAGATGAAGCTGAACTGAACAATTGAAGAGTTGGAGATTTGACCCTGGATGACTTTCTAACACTCACTGAGCACCCCTCCCACCTCCCCTCTCTAAATCAAATTAAACTTCCCATCTCTAATAACCAGCCGATTTCTATCACTCCCTCCCCTTCACAGAGTAAATATTCCTCTCTTCACTATTCAGAAACTTGGGAGGCTCTTCAGAGCCGGCCACCCCCCCGCTGGCAGCCAAATTAGAGCAGAAAGCTGTGGGTTTGAGCCCAGGAGGACGGCGCAGGACGCAGACGGAAGACTTAAGCTGTTTTCATCATGAATCTCATCCCTTCATCTTCAGGCTGATGAGATGAGCAGCAGCGGCAGAAGAAGTCACGTTATTCAGCATCAGAGCGTCGTTCTGCATGAGTTGAAATCTAAAGGATTAATTCTTCCTGATCAAGTCGCCGCAGAGACGCTCACACCGATGTCCACTGAATATGAATCATCTCCACCAAATCTCTTTAGTCCCACACGCTTAAACTGTCTTTGAACACATCCCTGATACTCTGACAGCTGCTGTTAGATACAGCAACATGTTTCTGATGACGTCTTCTCACACACCACTGGTTTCACTGGTTTTTGTTACCCATGAACCAGGTTGGGGTCTGCTCAAATGAGTGCAGTTTCCTTTTCATTTTCTGTATAGCAGCTCAAATGATCCAGTAAGTCACAAACAGACATAATTTGATGTGGAATATTTTACAGTGGTTAAGATAATATCTGACCCTTCTTGATGACCAAAGATACTCCCAGCTCCACATCTTAAGACACAAAATTTCTTATAATGTAGAATATTTGTTTCTTTGCATTATATTTAAAAAAAATATATAATTTTTTTGGCTCCAGTCTTTTCTTAACACAATCTTTCTACACACAAAGTTAATTTGGAGCATTATTCCGCCTGTGTTTTTGTTCACGTGGATGTTTGTCTGACAAAGATTTTACAGGCCCTGCGTCTCCAGAACTGAACCTCACCAGGGTTTGACTTGCCCTTCTCTGATATTTCCAATAATGATCACTAAAAATTTGTTTATATTTAGGAGAACATTTGACTCATTTATAAAAAACAATGAAAATCTGAGAGGAGGGAATAAAAGACAGTATATTTCCACTCTGTCAATTGGAAATTCTTTTTCTTAATTAAAGAATTGTTCATTGTTCCTGTAACACTGATAAAAATGTCCATCGCAATGTCCAACGAAGACCTCACTAAACATCTGGTTTGCTCCAACCAAAATCACATTTTCATTGAACTATGTTCAGACCAAACAAACCATTTGTTCATGCAGCTGCTGTGAGTTGAAGCAGTCACAAAAAACAGGAAAAAGATTATTCTAAAAAAAGTGACGTGCTGTTGAAACTTAAAAAAGCTAATCAGGAGAAAGGGACAGAACCAAAATTAAGTGAGAAATGATTTACCAACATGTGTCAGTGTAAAGGTACAACCTTACCTGTGGACTCTGTCGCAAGCCTCTCGCTCTGCCTCCTGACAACGCTGAAGCTCGGCCTCCATGTTCTGCTTCTCCTTTGACAGGTGCTGAAGCTGCACATACAGGGGCGGGCTCACTGGGGGCATGGCCTGCTGCAGGTGAGCCCTCTGAGGTGGGACCAGAGGACCCCCAGGGACCCCTTCAGTGAGGAGGACCTGAGAGCTGGAGAAGTAGGAGGGAGCTGTGTTAACTGCCGAAGCAACAGATCAGTGTCAATAACAGCATCTTTGTGAATAAAGATCATCTCACTCTGACTTGAAAAACAATGATTAGGATAAAACTTGGGGGAAACAAAGCTCTGACCTCCTACGTGTGTTGAGCTGGTGGATTCTCAATAAGCACAAATATCAGTGGGAGAGGAGAACGGGTCAGATTAATTAAAGGTAAACAGAGAGAACAGAACTAACGATAGACTTCACCCAGATTAACATGGGTCACTTCAGACTCAATGTGTCAGAACAAATGGGATCATTTGAATTCTTCTTCATGGTGAAAAAACAAAAGGTCTTCAGAGATTTATTTTACGTGAATGTTGAACTAATGTGTTGATGTGTTTTAACTGCTGCTTAATAAAACAATTCAATTCAATTCAATTCAATTCAATTTTATTTGTATAGCGCCAATTTACAACAGAAGTTATCTCAAGGCACTTTACAGTGTAAGGTTTAAGACCTTACAGAAAATATTTATACAAATAATTGTAAAACAGACTAAACACTGGTTCAGTCAGTTGAGAGTAAAGATAGTTTTCTTTCACCAACAAGTTCTGATGATGAATTCACTGAGCATCTGCAGAAACTGACTTTGTGGTTTTAGGAAAAACATTTAAACCCCAGTGTTTGCCCTCTTTCTACAAACACACACACACACACACACACACACACACACACACACACACACACACACACACACACACACACACACACACACACACACACACACACACACACACACACACAATTTCTCTAACCACCAAAGTTTCACCGAGTCTAAAACATCTGAAACTGCCTCTGGCTCCTCACAGTGACCGATCAGCGGCTGGTGTTACCGCCATCATGTTTTGTTTTGTTTTTATCTAAAACCCTGGCTTTATTCAGAAATGTTCTTTTGTGTTGTGCTTCAGAAATGGCCGTTCCTCTCGTCTACCTCTTCTAACTGAGCCATTTCAGTCTGTGGTTTCATGCCGGTCAAGGCAGATGGCGGCCCACTATGAGCCTGGTCCTGCTGGAGGTTTCTTCCTCTAAAGGGAGTTTTTCCTCTCCACTGTTGCCTAAAGCTTGCTCAAATGGGATTGTTGGGTTTTCTGTATAATTTTTTGTATAATTATTCTCTGTAAGGTCTTAAACCTTAAACACTGTAAAGTGCCTTGAGATAACTTCTGTTGTGAATTGGCGCTATACAAATAAAACTGAATTGAATTGAAAATCAAATTATTTCTGTATAGATCTGGTGTGGATCCAGCTCATGGGTGTTTTCAAAGGGGTTCACCTGGTCAAACCCTCATTTGACCCCCTCCAGTTTGCCTATCAACCCTAACTTGGAGTGGATGATGCCATCATACACCTGCTCCATCAGTTAGTGAGGATCATGTTTTTTGATTTCTCCTGTGCATTCAACACTATGCGGCCTGCACTACTGGGACACGCAAGTTAACACTCCACTGATCTCCTGGATCATGGACTACCTCACCAACCGCCCACAGTATGTCTATCTGCAAAACTGTGTGTCTGACACAGTGGTCAGTAGCACAGGTGCTCCACAGGGGACAGTACTGTCTCCATTCCTCTTCACCCTGTTCACCTCAGACTTCAAGTACAACTCAGAGTCCTGCCCTCTTCAGAAGTGCTCTGATGACTCTGCAGTTGTAGGATGTATTCAGGGTGGAGACGTCACAGAGTACTAGGGAGTGGTGGACAGTTTTGTTGACTGGTGTGGACTCAATCTTCAACTGAACATCAGTAAAAGAAAGGAGCTGGTGATGGACTTCAGGAAATCTGGGAGTCCTGCCATCTCTCTCTATACATGGAGAGGAGGTGAAGGTCATATGCAAGCTCAAATATCTGGGAGTGTACTTGGACAACAAACTGGACTGGACTAAGAACAGAGCAGCACTGTACAAAAAGGCTCAGAACTGGGTGAGTTTTCTGAGGAGACTTAGGTCCTTCAAGACATCATGATGTTTTAGTTGCAACAGGTACTGCAGCTCATACATGCTGGATTATAATAATCTGACCTGTGATTGGTTCGTAGGGCCTGTAGCTCCACCTCCAGCCGGCACCTGTCCTCCAATGCTCCATCTCTCTCTCTCTGAAGCCTCAGCAGTTCCTCCTGATTGGACAAAACGCATTTTAATCACATAAACTTCTGAGAGCATCAGTGGAGGCAACAAATAATCTGTGTGGATGATGATGATGTGACGATATAGATGCGACCGAAAGAATTTTCTCTTTTATAGATTATTTTCAAAATGGATGAAAGGTGAAACATTTTCAAGAGCTTTAAGAGAGTCCAGTTGCCACTGCAGAATCCCAGGAAACACTGTCACCTGCTGCCATGTAGTTGTGGTCAGTCTGAATAACATCAATGTTAAATGATTAAATGATTGAGTAACAAACTGAATTTCTCACACAACAGAGTCAGTCTCAATGAGTCTCAGTCTCATTGTGAATGAATGAATAGGATTAATGTATTTCTTCCTCGTTTAGAGTGCTAATGTAAATATCCAAGATTATCAACATGAAAACATATATAATGATTTTGGCTTTTTCTTTGAGGTGAGCCTCATGAAAGCTGGACTGTATAAATTCTTGAAGCCCTGCTCTCATTGGCTGTAAGCTCTGCCAATCATAACTGAATCCCTGAATCAGTGTTAACCTGCAGATACAACGTCTCTGTAATTGTTCACTTTGTGTTTGTGTGTTGTCTCACTCATGTGCACAGGTCTCCACTCGAAGAGAGTCTTGATCTTAGTGAGATCGTCTGTTTAAATAAAGGATTCATTAACTAATTGGGTAATTAACTAACAGGAGTGTCAACACTCTTCATAATGAGGATTTGATTTCTATCCGTGTGTATTTAGCTCCTGGCTATTAAAGCAGCACATCATTACACAGTGAGACTGAAGTTCCAGGTGCATTCTGGGAATAAAACAGCGCTCAGCAGGTGGGTTTCTGAGTTTGATGATAATGCTGTGGTCGTTACTACAATGCTTTGACTGAAGACAAACGCAGAGGCAAGAAGTGACCTCAGTGATAGGAAGTGAAAATACAGAGCAACACAATAAAAGGATAAAAGACACAAAATAAAAACCTGAATACAAACATTGGTGTGTTTGGATCAAAAACACACTTGCTGGAAATATCTGAAATAACAAGTTTACCTAAACTTACTTATCAGTTTAGTCATCAACATGTTCAAAAAGCCCTGCCAAAGGATGTGACAGGTGAATCAGGTGTCAATCAGATACAAAATAACTAATCTAACTAATATACTAAATAATATAACTAATATCATCATCACCTGTCAAAGCTGTTGTAACTGTAATGCTGGTTCTATTCTTCTCACCGCATTTTGCCCCTTGGCTCATATCATCGCTGTGGTATTTTTACTGAATCCAACTTGTCTGAGCTTCAGTTCTTCATTCAGAACTCAGGAAGCCTTTTGGATGAGAAGTGATACTTCTTCAAGAACCCCTAACCCAATCCAGTTGTCACTGAACAGAGCCTGCTCACGTTTAGTAAGAGAGTCATAGTCGCCTTTACCAACTGTAATTGCTGTTAAATAATGTTTTATGTGAAGCTCATGATGCAAATTGATATGTGATCCATGAAAAGTTTCATATATATATTATTCAAGTTCAATTTGTCATTATTAAGAGGTTTTAAGATGTGAAGTGATGTGTCACACTTATCTTTATACATATAAAGATCTCCCTCGTGGACTGCAGGTGACTGGATGTCTCCCACGAGGCATCTCTGTGTGTTTTATGTTTCATATCCCAGAGAAGCTGTTTACAACTTAAATAAGTCAAGTTGTGCCCAAACTTTTACATCTGCCACCACGACACAAAAACCTCAGCTGATTCAAAATGAAACACAGGTGGACTCCTGCAGTAACCCCTACCCACCCCACCCCCACCAAGCTGCAGGAATCCAACCTGCAGGTTCACAGTTACAGGACGGCACATCTCAGTGAGTCTTTGGTCAAATTGTGTGGAGGTGGCCT
Organism: Anabas testudineus; assembly: GCF_900324465.2. NCBI lineage: Eukaryota > Metazoa > Chordata > Actinopteri > Anabantiformes > Anabantidae > Anabas > Anabas testudineus. The sequence continues at coordinate 62,232 of NC_046630.1, forward strand.
CCAGTAGGGATTACAGACCTGATCCTGACCTCCTCCTCCTCTATGCTAATTAGAAGCCTCGAGGTCTGGAGTTTAAAGTGAGACATCAAAAGAGAAACCAAACCCACAGAGTCAATATGTGTCTTCTCCAGCCGGGCCGGAGGACTCGCTTCAAAAGATCTGCACTCTTATTAATCAGCATAATTTCCAAATGAGATGATCAGTAGGCAGAGCGACAACAGGCTGACCTTTACCAGGAAGAGTTAAGGTCAACCAAGGAGGGGGGAGACTAGGCGAGTGGGGGGTGTTGGTAGGGTGGGTTGATAAAACTATCCAACCCAGACTTTTACCATGAAGAGTTAAGGTCAACCAAAGAGGGAGGAGTATAAGAGGGAGTACAGGTGGAAGAAGGATCCTGCATTAACTGTGTTCCTGGATGACAGAGAGACTCCCACTGAACCTTCAGCTCCCGGAGTCACCTCCAGTCCATCAGTTCTGGTCAGTGAATTAATTCGTAAATGTTTTTTTACACAGAGAAAAATCGAAAGACACCAAAAAGCACCAGCACAAACCTGGTGACAATGATTAAAAAGCCCTGAGGTGGGAACAGTAAGGTAAAGACAGGTAAGAGAAAACCTACTCTGGACCATGGAGCATCAGTCGGTGACCGTAGTGATTCTCTGCAGCTGATGTTGAGCGAAAACGAGCTGCCTACAGATCGAGATCAAGGTCAAGGTCAGACCATGTTCTCAAAGGGTCTCTGTATGGCTGTCTTGGTTTAACCCACTTTAAACTTTGCACCTTTCAGCAGTTTGACATCAGCAGCAGCTTCAGCTTAATTTTTTAACCTCTTCAGTGTTTGGACTTAAATTTTCACAGGGGTGATTCCAGGCGACCTTTGTCTATTTACTGCTTCACTTTGTGTCTTTAACATGTTTCACGTTAGACTGAAGGCTCAGTGTGTCACTGAAACTGGTTCGCATATTTTATCAGTATCTATGCTAGGGCGATGCTGAAATTCCCTTCAACATTTAGTCTATTTTGAAGATTTGGTTTTATGGATAAATATGTTCCGACTCTGTGGGATCTCCAATTTGTTAACATAACGGTGTTATCACGTCTTTTTTTGTTTTATATTACAGCTTCTCTATAACATCTGCTGGGCCAGTCTGAGCCAGGACCTCAAACTAGACAACTGAACTGATCCGACTCTAGGTCTCCCCGACTTTAAAGGTTCTGGTTTAAGGTTGAGGTCTACAGTTCTGATGCAAAGGTATGGTTTGTGGTCTCAGCAGCTCTCTGACTGGCTGTTGCTTAATTTAACGGCAGCTGTTGGTGTTTCTTGGTGAAATTAAAAGTGTCTCCAGGCTCTAATCCCCCCGGAGCCCCCCAGACTAATTAACAGACGAGATGGAGGAAAAAGAGCGAGAGAAACATTAATAACTCAATTTAATTCATTTTAGCAACAGACGCAGCCAGAGCTGCAAAGAAGACCAAGAATTAAATGACAGATTCTACTGAAGGGAGACAGGTTCTACTGAGAATCTGGCACCACTCTGCAAACAACTGATCCCCAACACTTACAATAAACATAAACAGAATACATTCATGCAGAAGTCATACTGATCACATAGAGAGGTAACTGACATGTATCTTTGATCGATTCTGATCAGGTGTTGGAACTAATTAATTGTTCCTCATTTTCCCTGCAAACACTGATCTGTGATAAAAACCAGATTCTCTCACAGATTCTGTTTGAATAACAAGTTGTTGGCAAACAAATGCTGCAGCATTACCATGACAACAGAGCAGACATCCCATCATCACCATTTACTGCGGAGACCAGAGAGAGAGAGAGAGTGCGTGTGTGTGTGTGTTTACCTTTGTCGCCTGCTGCTCCCGCTCCTGAATCAGATCCTGTTCCAGACGTTTACACTGCAGAGAAACAGGATAAGGATTATTGATCTGCAGGTCGTCATGTGGTGTTACCACCACCAATGTAAACACCTGACATCAGCGCTGGGACTCTGCTACAGTCTCTCGGACTTTAGTTGAATTGGTCCAAGTGGCTTTTAAAACACGTTCTGTCAGTTTGCTAATTCTCTGTACTTCAAAACCACAGACAAACTCAGCAGCTGTTTCACATTTGGAGACTCTTTGAATCTGACGCATTTGTCTAAACCTTTAACCTCAGGTCAAAGGTCAAGAGCTTGAGCTCTGGCAGTCTGAGATACAAAGTGAAGGAAATATTAGAAATGTTACTGTGATGATAGAAACACGTTAAGAAACGTTCTCATAAGGACTTAAATCCAGTTACAACACAACATGAGCAGTTCTAACAGTGTTAGCAAACTATAATGAAGAAACCCATGCACCCAGTCAGGTCCAGCTGAAGTACAAGAGAAGGCGACAGAAGAGCAGGTTCCTCTTCATCAGACTTGTTCTGTTTCAATGTGTCCTCTGTCAAACACCATCATTTATTCACGAGTTAAACAACTGCTTCTAGTGTGAGGTCATTATCAACATTCACAACAATAAAGGTGACACAGGTGTCGCCCTGCGCAGATTTTGTGGGCTGATCCTGATTTAAGTCCTTTAATAATGAGATCATCACCATCATCATCATGGTTCTGGTTCTGGTCAGTTATAGATCATAAAACACTATGTGCATATTCACAGTTTGAATATCATTCATTCAGAAACTGACTCCAGTTCAGACTGTTCTGGACCTGCTGCTGGTCTGTCTAAGTCTGCCTGTGGGAATCAAACCGACAACCTTCCTCTGTGTGTGTGTGTGTGTGTGTGTGTGTGTGTGTGTGTGTGTGTGTGGTGGGGTGGGTGGGGGGGGGGGGGTGGGGGGGGTTGTAATAAATTCTTATTAACTCAATAAAAAGCAGAAACCTGCAGCTGTTCTGTGAGATGGGGTGGAAGGAGTGGTGGGAGAAGTAAAGAATGACTCTGAGACCGCCCCCCCTTTTCTAATATTTCCCAGCAGTCCCGGTGGTGGCGGGAGATAATCCCTGAGAGATGAGGAGAGGGAGCAAGGGATGGGCATGTAGTGGGGGGGGAATCCTCCAGTGTGGAGTGTCTCTTCTTCTTCTCCTGCGAGGATTACGGCGGCATTTGAAACATATTTCAGTGCAGCAGCAGAGTGGGGGGGGGGGATTAAGGTGGAGGGGTAATGTTAATGTGGGGGGGCGAGTGTTAAAAGATGGAGGAGCGGAAAATTTGGCGGGGGGGTCAGTAATGGTAGGCTGGGTGAGACTGAACTGATACCAGTACAGTGCTGAGATGTGTGGAGTTAATGCAGGGGGCGAGGGGTGGGGGGCTGCTCTATCAGTGAAAGTACGTACTCACACGAGTACACAAGTACTTCTACATTTTTCACACGCTTCTACCTCGTACCTCATCATTTGTACATGTACTGCAAAAAACTAAGAAAAGTACTGCATCACCTGCACAAGTATGAAAACAAAATTTAAAAGTATTACATCACTTCATCTCTACAAATACTACTGTCCTGTAAACATTACTTTCACCTTACTAAGTACCACAATTACTGATTAATCTCTACAAGATCTCCCATTAGTATGGCTAAACTAAGAATACTATTATATTTCTACATTACATTTCATCTTTACATGTACTATATCATCAGTACAAGTACTGATTCAGTACCACTTCAAATATACTTACAACGTTATCTACACATCAAAACTACCACTTCAGTTCTATTAGAACTACTTCATCTGGTAGTACTAAAAGCTGTACTTTATACTGTCTTACCTCCTTTTCCTCCACTGCACGTTGCCATGATAACCAGTGGTGCTGCTGCATATCTGTTACCATGGCAACAGGAGCCTGTACATCACAATTTTCGATTTTCTTTTATCCACCTGTGATGTCAGGAGGAGGCGGAGCTTCTGAGCCCACCACCTGCTGCACAGCATGCTGGGAGCCCCCTCCCCACCTCACTCCATGTTGCTCCCCCTTCTGTCATCCCTCCATCAGTCAGATCTCTCATCTCCTTTATTTCCACTCGTTTTACACTCTGCCCCCCACCGCCACCCCCCCCATCCTCCCACAGAGAGCGGGATATGAATCCAGATGAATTGTGGGTAATAAATCCAGCACTCTGCAGGTTTTTGGTAATAATCTCTGTGAACTGAACTCTGATAATAATCAGCCTGCAGAGGAGACAGGTAGGGGGTGGGGGGAACTTCTTCTGAGTCAAACTTTAAACTTTTATCAGCATCTGAATCTTTGTTACTCGTTATTTGTTGCTTATTTATTGATCAGTTTAAAACAGCTGAAGAAAAAATAGAAAACACACCTGCTGATGAAGATCATGTGATATGATCAAAAGCTCAGAAACAAGCTACTGCATAGATCTGTCTTTTTATTTATTTATGTTTTTTTTCTCTTACAGTTTTTAATTTGTTGATTCATGTTTCAAGGCTCTACACTGATGTTCTGTTTCATATGAATTTATTTAGTTAATGTGTTTCTGCTGTTCCTCGATGATCGAACACGTTCCTAAAGAATGTGCACGTGAAGTCACTGAGGCTGCTGATCTGCAGCTCAACTCGTGTTGTTCAGATTCATCACAACCTTTCAAACATGGACCTTCAGTCATGGGACTGAACTTCGATCATAGTTAGAGTCCAGCCCATTGTTACTCATTTCTCCTTCCCCTCAATTTTCACAGTGATGGTATGGAGCTGAAATGTGTCCACAGCACCACAGGCACAGACATGAACACACACTCAGGTGTGAGCAGACAGGTGTACAAACAGCAGAGGTTCAGCAAACATCCACTTTGTCAGTTCGACTGAATCTAGGTGTCAATATTTGTTTCACCAACGCTTTGTTTTCACACCATTCAAAATATTCATGTTGAGATTGAAACTGCAAATATTTGAGGTTTGGGCTGCTGGGGCAGCCGTAACCTGTCCCCCTCGCTGAGCGCCGCACTGCACCAACTGGGTTAAACAGCCGACTTAGAGACAGTGATACCTGCAGACAGGCTGAACTCTGAGGTTCACGGGGACGACAGCGACAACATGATGTCAGACAGGAACATAAGTGCTGATGTCAGAGAAAGTAAAACATAGATCACCAGATTGTTCAGGTCTAAGGAGCTACAGAGAAAACCTCTCTGCATTTTTTCACAGCTGAGCTCTGCAGATAGAAACAATCCTACATCAGTGACAGTGGATGGAGGAGTTGGTGTGGGAATTAATCAAATCAGGAAAGAACATAAAGTGTTGTCACAGTGCAAAGACTTTCAACAGAATGTATTTTCTCGCAGCAACACGGTTGTAGAAAAAAACAGCCACTGACGTGTAACCTCTAAAACTGGTGTTCCAGCCACTAATGAACCAGGACTAATTATTTTGAAATATCAGGTCCAAACATGAATTCAACACGCTGACACGATTATCAGCAGCCATCGGGTATCAATGAGCACATTGCGGGCTTACCTTGGTCACAGACCCGTCTCTCTCTTCCATGATGGCGTTCATTTCCTGAGCAGTGATGTCATTTCGACGTTGCTGTGCCAAGTGCACACGCTGAACCAGAACAGAACCAAACTGTTCAACTTCCTGAACAGATTCGGCATCAAAAATACGCTGAAGGAGCTCGTCCACATCCTGGAAACAAAACACAGAAAGAAAACTAATCAAGACTGTGCCAAACTATAACAACCTTACTACAAACTATACCCAAACTGTGAGAAGAGGCTCAGTGTGACGGTTTTTACCAGTTCAGATTTGTCCAGGTTCAGATTCTCCCACCTGGAAACAAAAGAACACAGGAAGTTTGACAATTTATGTTTATATCGAACACAAAAAACTAGCTCAACAACCTCCAAACCAGACTGTTAGAGGGCTCATATTGTACTCTTTCATGGTCGGATGTGACAAAGACACCACCTAAAGCTCTGGTTAGCTGGTACTGAAACCCACAGGTTTCAGTCTTTTTAAGACCTACAACTCTGCTCCAGGACATCAGAAAATAAATTATATTCCTATATGTAACGTTTTTTTGTGAAGAAGTGCTTTTTGTGTGTAAGATATAACAACATTACTGCTGTTTCGTGTCATGATAAATTAGGTGGACAACTATTGTGTTTATTAATTTATTCTCTCTACAACAGTAAGAGATAACAGTTATTCTATGAGGTGACTGCATGTCAGTTTTGGGCAGTAGCATTACAAAAAACATGTATTGTTTACGCTGACTGGACATTTGCAGGTCATTAAGTCAGTGCCAGCAAACCACTGCTGGTTGACATCAACCACGGTTTCATAGTCAATTTGACCCAGCATAGGTTTTCAATGAGCTTTCCTGCCAATCAGAAAACAGTTGGGATGGGGGGAGGGATCAAATTAGTAATTTCAGTCTAAAGGCCAGAGGAGCGGTCACATAAAGAAGGATTCTAACATGTATTTTTTTACTTGAAAACTTGATAATCTTGTATCATTTGACCCTCAGAATCAAATATGAATCATGAACCTAAATTAATCATACTATGGACACTTTAACTACCTCTAAAATGGACCATACTTTGGATTAGCTGATCCTTACCTCTGAGACCTGATCTTTCTTGTGGCCAACAGTTCTGCTTTTATTTTTAACTCTCAGCTCAAAATACCAGATTTCACTATACAGCAACTAATTTTTGGTTTGTAACATACGCTTGTACCATTTGCACCTGTTTATAAAATGTTCTGCTAATTCCACAGTTATCTTGAATTTTAGGTCCACTGGTTTAAAGTGTATCTCTTCAGTTAGCCATGGCTCCTCTGTCACCTCCTGCTTCTCCTGCTCTGTGTGTCCTATGGTTAGTTTCTCCTCGCCTCTTTATGATATATGATATGGAGATCTGTAATAAGTAACTTATTTCAAGGTGAATAAGTTACACTTATTCAAGCAGGTGAACAAGTTGCGAAATGGGCTGATTTTGCAGCCACAGGACAGGTGCACCTTGAAGTGATTAAGTCGACCATAAACCTCTGTCTATACCAGAGTATTGTAGAGACAAATGTAAGGCAGAGTGTCCGACAGCTAAAGCTTAGTCAAAGTTGGGTCGTACAACAGGTTAATGATCTAAAACACACCAGATTAGTTAAAGTCATTGCTGCTTAAGGTGGATCTACAAGCTACAGAATCACAGGGGGCAAGTTGTTTTCCCTTTTTGGCTTTTTTTAAAAATAATTAAATAATGGCACACTGAAAAAAGCTCTATGTTCATCTGAGGTTGTATTTGCCTGATATTAAGACCCACTAGGATTGGATGATTTTTATTGTGCGATTAAACAAACAAACAAACAAAAAAAAAAACGTACAAAATTTAAGTGTTTAGCATGACTGTACTTGTATTTTTATATTCTGGGTTTTAAACAATACACTATAAAAACTTATTTTGCTTTTTCACTAAGTTTACATTTACACTTTAAACGTATTTAGTATGTTAATATAAGTGTGTGCGTGTGTGTGGGAGGGAGGTATGTGGAGTATATTAATATATATTAATATATAACTGTAGATGAAAAGATCAAGGTGGTGACCAACTGATTTTATGTTGCCCTGCTCAAATGCCTTCCCATACCACCCCCACCCCCTACAGTCTTGCACTGACCATATTAAAGCTGGACCTCAGCAGCAGCCGTTAGATGACCTGAGCGTCACGGCTGCAGCAGCTGTGCAGCAATTTTGTCCTGTGCTCCCTGATGTCCACCAGAAACTCTCCATCACTGTAAACTCATTGTAAAGCTGTGAGGGCGTGGGCTGAGCGGATGCCTCTCTGTTCAGGACTTCATTTCTCTGACAGCAGTCCTGATGCTGGACGTACAGCTGGTAACTAGCTGATCTCTGTCTCTCCTCCTGGGAAGCTCTTTTCATTTAGCCTGCTGCTGTTTTGCTGTAATAAACTGTAATAAGGTGGCCGAGGCAACTGCGCTCTGCAGGGAACAGCAGGTAATGAAAGACCAGCCGCCTCCAATAAAGCTCCTCTAACACCCTGCTTAGAGCCTATCCAGGCCGGCTCAGCTCGGCTCGGCTCGCTCCACAGCCGTCATTAACCCTCCCACTCACACCTAGACTCAACAGAAACGCAGCCACCGCAAGCAGCAGCCATTAGTAGGATCAAATGATCAAAGCAAGAAGAAAATCTTCATTCATCAAGTTTCATACTGAATATTTCAAATCTGCACAAGAAACTTTACGATAAATGTAGAGATGAGAGTTACAATCTCGAGTCTGATTCTGCACAGACTTAACTGATCAGGTTTTGTACACCAAAGCCCTTTAGACTAGAGCACTGGTCATCAACCTGGGGGTCAGGTCTCCCAAATGGGTCAGGAGATAAATCTAAGGGTCATGGAAATATTATCAGGACACTAAGGGGAAAAAAACAGTTTAAATTCAATTCAATTCAATTCAATTTTATTTGTAGAGCGCTTTTTACAATTGACATTGTCACAAAGCAGCTTTACACAACCAAAGAACAGTACATGAACAGTGAATGTGTATGAGTCATAATAATGTGATTGTCCCTGATGAGCAAGCCGAGGGCGACAGTGGCAAGGAAAAACTCCCTGAGAAGGCAACAGGAAGAAACCTTGAGAGGAACCAGACTCAACAGGGAACCCATCCTCATATGGGTGATTACATGCTGTGTAGGCAGCAGTCCAGTATAACAGTTAAAGTCTTTTAAGTTAATATGGAGTCCAGTTAGTTATTGCAGGCAGACTTGTTCCATTCCTTGACTATCGAGCGTTGAGTCGAGACCTCCAAGAAACAGCTTCCGACGTCCGCCGAGGCCGGGACCAACATCATAGTAGCTTGTGACCAATCCAGTCTCCAAACGCATCCCAAAGGGCAAACGGTGGATCCAGGCGACGAGATCTCCAGCCAGAAGTAGGGCATCAGGACGAGTCAGACAGGTCCAGAGGGCAAAGGGTGGAATGACGTGTAGCTCGACAGAGAGACAGGAAGAGGGAAAAGAGAGAGGGAGAGGGAAAGAGAGAGAAGAGGAGAGATTGTGTGTTTCTTCTGTGAAGATCTACAGTTTATTTATGACTTTGCTTAAAAAATAGCTTAAAAGTAACTCTGGTACAACATTTCACAAAGAACCATTTCTATTCAATATAACCGGGCATTTCCCTCTGGGAGGGGGCCACGGGAAAGACCCAGGACACATTGGAGGGACTATGCCTCTCAGCTGGCCTGGGAACACCAGCGTTCCCCAGGAAGAGCGGGAGGAGTTATCTGGGGAGAAGGAAGAATGGCCATCCCTGCTTAGACTGCTGCCCCTGCAACCCGGTCTCAGAAAAACTAAGGAAGATGGATGGATGGATATAGCATTGAACTCTATGAATACAAAATTAAAGTGAAACACTAAAATATTCAGTGCAGACAAAAATTTGCAGTAACATATGTGTGATCAAAGTTCTGTTTTTGATTTAGAAACACTTTGGTTCAGGTCCAGCTCCAGGAAAGATGGTTTTTCACCACCCAGAATCCAAATAGTTTTAGGTTGAAAACCTAAACGAGTGTTTTAAAGAAAACCAAAAGTAGAGTGAAATGTTTTCTTCGTTCATTGAGACAAGTTAGAAAATAAAGTTCAGCAACAGAGAATGAATCCAGTTTCTACTGAGTCTTCTCCTTGATCCAGTGCCGACTGCCAAAATTCACCTGCAAATGGTTTCATCATCATTTGAGCAGAAACTTGATTCTCTGCTGTTTCATTTAATGATGTTTTACGGACGAACCGATGGGTCAATTGATTGAGTGGAAAATTAGCAGATTCACTGACATGATTGTTTCATGTGATGAATGTGAATGGGACACACACACACACACACACACACACACACACACACACACACACACACACACACACACACACACACACACACACACACACACACTTTAGCTAAAACACACACGTTTACTGAGAAATTACAGGCCGAACTGCCCATTAGGAAAACATACAACACACACACTAACACACAGTCTCAGCCCCGACAGATGGAACATGCTCCTCCATATTCTGTCCCTCATAAAAAGGATTGTGGCCTCCAATATCAATTACCCTCTCATCCTGGGGGGGAGGGTGGGGGGAGGAGCAGGGGGTGATGGAGTGATGGAGGAAGGAGGGAGCAGTGGTGGGGGGTGGGTGGGGTATTATCTCTAATTAGATTTTCTGGTCTATTTGGCAAATGCTTGAAGATGACGAGAGCTCATTTCACAGATCTTAAAGAGACTGAAGAGAAGAGGAAGGAGGGAGGAAAGGAAGGAAAGAGGAGGGAAGGAAGATTATTGTTATCATTTTAATCCAGACTAGTTTCTTTATAAGGCTGTTTTAGTCAAAAGCCGTTTCCTCATCTGACAAGGAAAGCCCCAAGGGGGGGCTCTGATGTCGAAGCCACTTCTACATGGTTGAATTTATCTGTGAGAAGATTCAAAATCTTTTTACTTGACAGACTTCTGTGTTTTGGAGGCAGCAGCGAGAAAGTTACTCAGAGTTCTCTTGTGTTGCTGTACGACCTGGTTTAACAGTCTGTGAAGCTTAAAACTAAACTAGAACCAACATTATATTTGCTGTAAGATTACTGGCCCACCTTTACAATTCTCTTATTGAGCAGTTCACAACAAAGCGAGTCAGAGTCTCCTCTAACTCGCTGCAAGTTCTAAAGGGAAAAAAACAACTTCTCCTCTGGGGTCGCACAGTATAAACACAGGTCCAGCAGTGTCAGTGTGGTGCTGTGTGACATCTGAACCCAGAGAAAACGCTGCTTTACATCATTTGTGCGAAATGTTAAACATACTCAGTCGCCTGCTGCAGTCTGCGAGCTCGGAGCACAGCCTCGTCTCTCTCTTCATTCGCCAACAGCAGTCGTGACATCAGAGCTTGATCCCGATCCTTTTGAGCTGCCAGCATCTCCTCCAACACCGCTGAAAGGGGTCAGAGGGATAATTTGAGAACATTTTTACATTTTGAGGACAATTTGTCCGGACCTCAGCTTCTCAAAGCTGTTGTAGCGTGGTGCTGAACACTGAGCATGAAAAACATTCAAACTTTACTGTACCATACTGAGAAGAGTAAACTGTATTGGCAGCTTCCCTCTCCTCACCTGCAGGTCTCTCCCAGTCTTGGGCTTGCTTCTGCTCCACCCTCAGCTCCTCCTCCACCTCCCTCATCTGGAGCTCCTTCTCCTTCTGAACCAGCTGCTCCTGCAGCTGAAGCACAATCAGATGTTAGTGAGAACTCGGTCTGGTGTCATAATACCTGCAAGGTCTACATATGGGTCAGTCTCAGTGCAGCAAGATAAATCTGATTTTAACCACACCCCTGATACTGCCAATACTGCAGGCTCACTCCAAACAATACTCCATACTGTTGCTTTTCTGAGGAAGAAGGTAGTGAATCAGAGGAAGCTAGCTCCATGGTACAGTTCACAAATCTTTAGCTTAAAGCAGAGATTACGTAAGCTTGAAAGGAGGTGGCGTTCCACTAATTTAGATGAATCTGGCCTGGAAACACAGTTTAATAATATATAAAAAAGTTCTCCGTGAAGCTAGAACCACATATTATTCATCATTAATAGAGGCAAATAAGAACAACCCCAGGTTTCATAGCTCTGTTAAGCCTAGTATCCCCTTAACTCTCAGCAGCAATGACTTTATGATTTCCTTACAAATAAAATCATAACGTAATGAGGGGGCAACTATGCATTAAAAGTATCTAGCTGTGAAGCATTGAGAGTTGTGTGACACTTGTCTTTTTGGCCAACCCATCAGTTTCCATTTGTTCACTGCTCACTTAACATATCTAGGGCTTAAACTAACCACAAACCGAAACGAAAGAAGCTAAAGAACAAAGACTTATTTTTATTGAAGTAGTAGAAAAGCTTATATCTATGGTTGGGCTGTACCTTTTTCTACAGTTACCTATATATACTAAATCACTCTTTCTTCAAGAAGCTTGACTTTAGAAGCTTGATGTCTAATCTTATTCTTACCCTGGATGACATAACATTGGCCTCAAGTAACACTGTGGGGAGTCTCTGAGTTATCTTTGACTAGGATATCTCCTTTACCTCATACATAAAAGAAATCTCTAGAACTATCTCTTTCACCTGAGGAATATTATAAAATTAGGAGCATCCTGTCCCAAAGTGATGCTGAAAAACTAGTCCATGCATTTGTTACTTCCAGACTGGACTATTGTAATTCATTATTAATAGTTTGTCCCAATAACTCCTTAAAAAGCTTCTAGTTAATCCAAAATACTGCAGCCAGAGTTCTGACTGGAATTAGTAAGAGAGATCATATTTCACTTCATATTAACACTTCTCTTCACATATAAAGCATTTAATAATTTAATAATCAGAACTCTAGGTTCTCATACTGCAGGTTTACTTGTGGTTCCTAGAGTTTCCAGATATAGAATGGGAGGCAGAGCCTTTAGCTACCAAGCCCCTCTCCTGTGGAACCAGCTCCCAGTTCAGGTTCTGGAGGCAGACACCCTCTCCACATTTAAGACTAGACTTAAAACTTTCCTTTTTTATAAAGCTTATTGTTAGAGATGGATCAGGTGACTCTGAACCATGTCTTAGTTATGGTGATATAGGTTAGTCTGCTGGGGGACCTCTACTGATACACTGAGCTCCTCTCCTCTCTCCTTTCTCCTCTATCCTTTCAAATTCTACCATTTCATTTTATTAACTTTGTGTCTTCTCTCTCCTGTAGTTGTGTTTCCTCCTCTGCAGGTATCCTCCTCCTTGGAGCTCCAGAGTCCAGTTACTGGTCCTACCAACCTGTCCAGTGTTTTTGTTGACTGCTGTTCTTTTCTCTCTCCTCTTTCCACCGCCCACCCTGACCCTGGTTCTGCTGGAGTTTTCTTCCTCCAAAGGGAGTTTTTCTCTGCTGCTCAGTGGGGTTGTTGGGTTTTCTGTATAATTCTGCAAGGTCTTAAACTTTATATTTGAGGTGTCTTGACTTTTGATGACTTTCTTTATTTTGTTAATTTAACGCTACATAGAAAAAATAGAGAAAGAGAAAAGGGTGCACCGGTGAGAACTCAGTCAGGTTTTTGTCTTGGCTAGGTAACAAGGTACACCATACACACAGTAGTTGACCAAATGCTGAGCTCAGGGAAACATTCACAGGTTGTCTTCATCATTTCTAACCCCAATAGATCTAATAGATGTTCTGTGTAGTTTGTGGATTTACCTTCTTGTTGATGTCTCTCAAAGCATCCAGCTCCTTCAGGAGAAATGAGATGTTTTTGTCTTGATCTTGATGAAAACTAGAGAAAAAATTCAGTTAAAGGTTTTGTCAATAATCTTTAACTGATTCCCATACCACACATTTATTTACTTGTTCAAATATGGCAGCTATATTATGTTATAAAATAGATTAGTTTGTCATGAAAATCTGTTTTTAACAAAGCCTATCAGAGCGAGTCTGAGCTGCACCATCCTCTTGTTAACAGAGCAGAGGTACCAAAGGTGAACTTTCCTCCATGTGCATGAAGTGACTTGTACAGAACCTGTAACTCTACAGACACAAATCCACTTCAGACGGAGTGAGTTCCACATGAACTCATCAACCACATGTATGCTCACATAATCTGCACAAAGAAGTAAGTATGACAGGTCCAGTTACAGGTTGCCAGACAGGAATAACCTGAAGCCCAAATGGATTTTAAGATGGACATCAAATTACCAAATTGTCTCCTGAACACATTAGCACTGAGCTTTAGCTAAGGTTAGCTAACTTTATTTTGTCACAGATACCAGTATAGAGGGTTATTTAAAATAATTTTGAAGTTCAGGTTTTGTTATTTATACTCTGTGGTCTGTGTGCAAACAGTTTATCAGAGCTGCACGTATCTGAGACACACAGCTGATGAAGTGATCTTGGCTAGTGCTGGTTAGCATGTGATACCAAAGACTATCAGTAATACGAAAACTCCTGAGCTGGTGAATTGTGAAACAACAAAACTATGTTAGCACTAACTTAACATACAGTGTAGTATCATCAGTTCTTGTCAAAGTTTAATGTTTGGCTCGTCTCACGTTCGCTTCTGTATGTGCGGCATCCTCAACCTGGCAACATGCATGAGCTTCGAGTGTGGGGTGAAACCACACTTTTGGGCATTTTAAATTTGAACTGTACTACCACTTTCACACCTGCTGTGTCTGTTTTACACATTGTTCCTTTAGCAAACTTTTCTCTCTAATGTGAACAAACCCAGTCACATTTCTTCATATTATATCGGGTCCACCATCCCTAAGCCTGTACTGTATCAGTTTTAACTGTTGTTGTCCTTGTTCATATGTAGCTCATATTTCAGTTTAGCCTGAGCATGTGTGAAAGTTTAGGAGCTCAGCAGTGTTCACACTGGGGCCTGGATCCATGCCACTGTCAAACCTGAACCATCAGATCTGCGAATGTCATTAAAAACTTTCCGTCTAACCTAATTTTATAAAGTAAGTATGTACATTATGTACACCCCTACTCACTGTATATAACCACACATGGCATCATCCAACATGTTTTCATAGAAAAAAACAAATAAAATCTATTCTTTGTGAATATATCATCTGCAAAAGGTGAGCTGCTGGTCAGCGAGGGTATAATTGGTCAGGATGCTGTGACATCAACCCAGTGTGTGTTTTATTAGAGAGTCACCTGTGTGTAGTCAGGTCAGGTGTTTTAACCTCACATTATCAACTGTGCAGCGCAAGCAGCTTTAATAAGCAGAGCTTGATGTTCTCTCATATCACCTTAAAGGTCAGGCAGCTTCTTAGCGTAATAAAGCGAGTAAATAAGACACTGGAGTCTGGCTGACACTGTCTTCTGTCACCGCTTCTAATCAACTTCCCGCCTCGACTCCTTTTACTATCTTTCTATTTCAGTCTTGCTCTCGAACGCTTCCACTAATCAAATCAACTCTAAATTTAATAGGTCACATTTCACATAGTGATGCAACTGAAACGCATCCACGAATCTCATGGAAAAAGCATCAAAAAGAGACAAAAGCAGCAAAAAACAGGAATTAAAAATCTAAAGAAAGCGGAGGAAGTTTAATGAAAAGCAATAAAGTTTTTAATAAATGTGCTCAGAGTGGAGAAGCTGCGAACAGATTAATCAAAAACAAAGAGTAAAGAACATTATGGAAAATCCAATAACGATAATAAGATTAGTATTTAAATGTATAATATTCTATAGTTTTGACACATCGCGTCATTATTTCAGAAACAAAACTTCTGCAGGTTAGATGTTCAGTTATTCAACTTTCAATATTTTACATTTTAAATGTATTTTACAGAATTAAATAAAAAATAAATAATTACTTATTACTTCTTAATTAAAGTTAATTACAAATTATGAGTGAAAATTAAGAACAACAAGTGACAGTTTGTCACCTTCAGCCTCCGACCATAAATTACATACACGTGTGTGTGTATATATAGTATTTATTTAGTAAGGTAGCAGCAGTAGTAGTAAAAGCAACAGTCATATCCTCACCTGTCCTCAGTGGTGACCAGGTGTCTTTTGAGGTCAGGACTACCGGAACCTCTGGATGCTTCACAGCTGTCTGCCCAAGGAGAAGAGCATCTGCCAGTGGAAATGTTGTCCTCCATGTCCACTGCACCTCCTTCAGGCCTTTGGTGGGAGAGGAGTGAGACAGCCAACCTCTTTTGGTAGAGGAGTGAGACAGGAGAGAGAGATCTCTGGTGGGAGACAGGTGAGGGGGAGGTCACAGGGTCCGGGGGATGCCAAGGGGCTAAGGGGCAGACAGGTAGCAATCAGTGGGAATGCAAAATAATTTTTTTTGTTTAATTTTAATATCTGGATGTTACCTGGGTTCCAGCTGCTGTGGTCCAGTTCCAGACTGATTCCGAACCTGTGAACATCACAAAACATTGTATTTTCAAGATACAGGAAGGTGTTCTACATGATAAGGTATTTTGTGCAGTATTGACCTGTTATAGTAAAATCTGTGCAGCATCAACACGCTGCTGCCATCTCTCTCTCCCTCTCTTGACCATCTGAGCTCTTTGTTTATCTTTTGTCTTGTTTTTCCAGATCTCAAAATTGACTTAATTCATAACAAAGAGTGTAAAGATGGAAACATTTTATGTGACAAACATTTTTACTTGTTCACCTTGTGTCACAGTCAACGCTGTGGACTCATGATCTCACTTGTCTCACTCTTAGTATGCACCTGGACTTGGCTGTATTAAAGCTGCTGTCGCAACAAATTAGGTTCAATCAATCAGTCAATCAATCAATATGACCACTGACAGGTGAAGTGAACAACACAAATTATCTCTTTGTCATTGCACCTGTGGATGGGCGGGAAGGTTAGGTAGCAAGTGAGCATTTTGAAAAAAGTTTATGAGACCGGAAAAATGGGAAAGCATAAGGATTTGAGAGAATTTGACAAGGACCCAATTGTGATGACTAGACAACTGGGGTTAGGATCAACCCGAACCAGTGACAGCGTCATGGGCAGCTAGCTCTCACTGATACACATGGGCAGAGAAGGCTGGCCCGTGCAGTCTTATACAACAGAGGAGCTACTCAAGCGTAAATTGCTGAAGTTAATTCTAGTTGTGATAGCCACAGACTAGCCGTGATGCCCACAGTGCCAACAATGGGTATGTGAGCATAAGAGTAAGGAGGCAGTGTGATTCATTTGAATTCAATCAAGTTCATTTATATAGCGTCAAAGGAAAAAATAAGTCATCTGAAGGCACTCTACAGTTTAACGTTTCAGACTGATGTGTGTATGGTGTACCTTATCACGTTGCCAAGAAAAAAAACTGACCGACTGCTCACAGATGCACCCTTTTCTCTTTTTATATGTAGCGCCAAATAAACTAAATAATGAAAGTCATCTTGAGGCACTTTCTGAAGTTTAAAATGACCTTACAGAATTATGTAGAAAACATACAACTATACAGAATTATACAGAAAACCCCAATTGAGCAGCAGTGGAGAGGAAAAACTCCCTTAAGAGGAAGAAATCTCCAGCAGAACCAGGCTCAGGGTGGGCAGCCATCTGCCTCGAACGGTTGAGCTGAGTGGAAAATGGGAGAGAAAAAAGAACAGCAGGCAATAGAGGAACAACAACATGACACAATGACACTCTTGGGGGAAATGTTCTGCTTGGATGTTACTTTGACATTTACCACCTATTTAAGCATTGTTGTAGACCATGTACGCCATTTCATGGAAACAGGGGTTGATTGTTGCATTAAATAATTCTTCTGCCAACTGTCACAGTTGTTTTGCATGGCGTTTCAGTTTAATTAAAAAATTGTGAAAATTTAAAACCCTTAAATTAAAGCTGCACCTTACACATCTTTATTGAACCAAAATGTCCACATAGGTATAGACCGCAGTCTCATTGTGTTGTTGATTCCTGCAGCCTGCAGGGGGTTATAACATGGCATCACTTGTACCTTATTATGCCTACCTGTCAGTGTTGCCAAGTTGCTGCGTTGAGTTGCTGAGTTGTTGTCTGGCAGGTGAAGGCAGACGCTGGCGCAACTCCAGGTTCACTTTGGGATTAGCTGAAAAAATAAAAACATTAAACTGAAACAAAGTGTCTCACCTGTCTGTCTCTCTTCTCCCCATATGGTTCTGTGTCAATCTCTAACAGTAATTCAGTCCGTCTCTTATCAGTCTCTAACGACTAGTATCTGTCAATATATGGATCTTTCTAAATTGCAGCTCATCAAAAAAGCAAACACAGCATTAATATCTCATTAACACTTAAGGATTTTTAATGACTCCCATTTAAGAAGGAACCAATCACACGCAGCTCCTCAGGTGTAATTAAAAGGGCAACAGACATCACATTAAACACTTGTTAAATCAAAAGTAATCAACAAAACTCGGATCAATTTACTCACAACAATTATACAGAGGGTTAGCGTTTGTGTGTGTCTGATAGGGTTACTGACACTGTGGGGACTCAAAACAGACAGAAAGGCAGGTGGACAGAGACAGACAAGCAGACAAACAAACTATCAGGTGATAACTGACAATCCACTGGATTATTATTATACTAAATCTATGACTGTTTAGTATCTACTGATTTACCAACTGTTGATCTACTGTGTCAATGGAAATTGATGAACAATCTAAATCTTGTGCATCATCATCATCATCAGTCCCAGTAGACGTTAGTTTCAGTTTTATTGAAACAATCACTGACAACACTGACAGGTGCCTGATTGGTTTATTCTGTCCACACGACAGGGACATGAGCCACATCTTTCACCCCAGTGATGTATTGTAGCTGCTTGTGTTGGTCAAGAAGCACCTTGTGTTGGGTCCAGACCACATCATGTCTCTATCTGCTGGGACCATGTCAGACACATTGGTACCATCGACCCATCCCAGCTTTTGGCTGGTACCAGGACACAACAGCCTGGTTCTGGATTAATTAGGTTCTGAGTTCTGGTTATAATACTGCTGAATTATAGTTATTTTTCCTCTTTGAAGCTTTTTTTCCAGCCCCCCACCCCCCAGCTCTGATCTCCTTGTGGACTCGGACTAATTGAGCGCGGCGGTTCTCCTTATTATTCATGTACAATTACAGATGTGATGAGGAGCTAAATCCTCCTAAATGACCGTTCATGCCTCGATTCGCTTTGAAGTCTCGTCAAAGAGGGAAAATCTGCAGAAAAAAAGAGGGAAAGTCTGCATCCAATAAGAGTGGAGGGGGGAAGGTGGTGGAGGAGGCGTCCCCCCGCGTCCCCCCTCATGTAATATAAAGTAAAGTCCATTAATTTTTTAAGCTGTATTTAATACATTTTGTGCAGAAAGTTTGGAGCAGGCAGTGTGGGGGGCTCCAGCTGACTACATGAATATTAATGACGGTGTTACGATGATTAAAGAGGCTTCAACTCAAATCCAACACAATCCGACTGTGATCCGGCCCGCCGACACCACGCCGACACCACGCCGCTGCACATGAATTTAGATCCGGACATTAAGCCGTGGAGAAACTTAAAGAGGACACACACAGAAAGTGGACACACAATAAATACACAAACAGAAAGTGTGTAAATGCCAAAAACACACAAACAGTTTCAGCTGAAACTGTGGATCCTCACTGACGAGAACTGAGTCATCATTAAAGTTATATTTCAAGTTAAATAAAAGTTATAATGTGAAGATTCTTATTTTTCTAGATCTGGACCAGTCAAATGAGCAGTTCCGTTCGACTCGCTTAAATTTCTCAGTTTTCCTGAACCCACAGTTTGACTTATAATTAGCTGATTGATTGATCAATACAAATTCTGGTTAATTTTATTCACATTTGAAATTTATTTCTTCTTTTATATGATGTCATCTGGTTTGTCCAGAGACATTTAGAAACGTTTTATTTGTTTGAATTTTCTATATCAGCGTTTCTGAAACAGTGGAAAATACTGAAACTCTGATCAAACGGATTTCATCTCCCATTTCCTCCAACGATGTGATGCAGAAGATCAAACTTTAGTTCAAGCTGCACACAACACACATTAACAAACACATTCCTGCACAGTGACATGAAAGCAGCTACTTCAGTCTGTTCAAACAAACCAGAGTCTACACCCCCCTCACCCCCATCCCTAACAATACCAGGGTGTGTTTGTGTGTGTTTGCATGGCTTTAACCATTGGATTGAGGACATTTTTGCAAAGTAAGGACATTTTAGCCAGTGTGTGTGTGTGGACCACCCACTCTGCAGATTAAATGCAAATCACGTGACCTTCGCGCTCTCAGTCACTCTCACCACTGTGTTTGTAACAGGTCAGTGATAAAGCTCTGGTTCTTTATCGATAAAGTTTATTCACTCATTTAAAAGTTAATTCTACTATAAACCGTTTACATCTTTTATTTGATAGTTTGCTTTCGTTTTAGCAGTGTGGATTTACTTTGGTGGTCTGGATCTATTTTGAAACACAAACATTTAAAACATTATTGATAAGAAAACAGGTAATGTTTGTATGAATTTCTACAAGAAACAAGATAAATCAGATCAGCTTCTGTCAGATTGTTATAGAAATTTGTCTTTTAGCACAAGCAAACTTGGTGAAGATTCTGCACCCTCAGCAGCCTCACACCAAATTTTCAAAGATCTGCTGAAAACAGACCTATTCTGCAGCTTGAATATTCATATTCAATAAACAACTCTTGTACTTACACCTTGTAAAATGCCAACAGTTCTTCCTAGAGCACTTTACCTTAAAGTTATTTTCCTTGACTTAGATATTTTGTATCATACCTCACTTGAAGGTCACTTTGGATAAAAGTCTGATAAATGACTAAATAAAAATGAAAAGTAAAGTGTTGTGATTTTAATTCATTTTGATGATTAGACCTTTTACTGTTTTGGTGTGTTTGTCTTTGTTTCTGTTACTGAACAAAACTGACAGGAACACGTGAGAAGAAACATTTCCTGTAACGACCGATCAAATAATCTGCAAACAAAGAAACTAACGATGAACATCTCTGAGCTGGAAAACTCTTTAGTAGTATTACTGCAGTACTGACAGAAGAAGATGTGAGCGCTGCTGTCACGACAGAATGAGACGGACACACATATGGAGCAATGATGAGAGTCTGAAACACTGAACACTGTTTCTCCTCCTAGTTCATATGGTCTGTTGGATCTGGACCAGAGATGCCGACAGATGATGGATTATCACTGAGACACAGAGAAATTCATCACAGAATTCAGTTTCTTCTTCTTCTTCTGTCACATGATCATCTCATCTCAGGTGGTAAAAAAACTAAATTGGCTGCATTTCCAATATCACTTCTTTGTTTTAACTTTCAGTACTGGAAACAATGGCGGACCCATCACGTGGATGGACAAACATCTATCACTATTTTACCCTTCACACTGAAAGGAACATAAAAACACAAAGATTCTGAATGAAGCTCTGCAGCTACATTATTTTATTGTGGAGGGACATCAGAGATAATGTTGGTGAAGATTCGCAGTCATACAGGTGCAGTTATCTTGTGAGTGTATACTTCATTGTATTCATTCATGGAAAGTGGTCTTTCTTGTTTGGTTGAAACATACTCATCCAAGAGCCTTTTTAAGTCTGAAGATAGTTGGATAGAGATCACAAATTTATCCTCCAGGTTGTTTCACTTCATGACCTGAATACGCTCAGTAGGTGGACAAACGAAAGGGAGAGGGGGTAGCTGTAATAGTTTCACCTGTCACAGCCCCTAATTCCCTAATTTAAAGTGTAAATGGTAAACGGTCTGCACTTACATTTGCGCTTTTCTACCTAACTGGTACTCAAAGCTCTTTACACTGCTTCTCATTCACACACACACGGCAGGGCTACCTGCAGCTGACCTGACTCACTGGACACTTTTACATGTGATGAGGGAGCTGGGAATCGAACTACCGATCCCACGATTGGTAGACAACTGTGCTGCCTACTGATTCACAGCAGTCCGTGTCTCGATACCTGTGGCCTTCCTGGTCGACGTGTGAAGAGGTCTTGATTTTCATGTAGCATGTATGATGGTAAGTTAGTGAAAGGTGGTGTCTAAAGCTGCTTTCACGAATGCACCAACCTAAACATGTTCGGACTTTACCCAGGTGATCTGCATGTGAGTTATGCAAACATTCAAATTATTCAGCTTGGAGATTATCCGGACTTTATCCTCATTTATCCAAGTCTGTGTAATGTCCTAGTGAGCCCAGGTGGAAACACAGCAGGTAATAGAGTATTCACAGCGAGCGAAGGGGACCTGATCCTCCAGAGATAGTCTGGAGTGCATATGTGAAAACGGTTTACAGTCTCCTCCTCTGCTGAGAGAGGTTTTTCCACCTTCCATTTCATGCAATCTTCTATGACCAAAATCTGAACATCATCGTCTTTTGTCCTTTAAATGAAGGTACACAACTGATTCTGGTCTAGAGTTGTTGCCCCTCTTTTGATGAGCCTCCTGTATTCCACCAACCCTCAGACTAAAGAAGCTTCTTGGATGAGTAGTGAATTGTTTCCACCTAACAAGAAGGAAATCCAGTTTCAGATTTTTTAATATTTATCTCACACTGGACAGCTCCAGTTTCAGTCAGAGTAGGGCACTAATGCAAAAAGAACTGCATTGTTGGTGCAGGTTCCTGTTGGTGTTCGTGGGCCCTCTACCTTGGCATGAAGGAGGTGGCTGTGGCTCAATAGGTAGAGCAGTTGACTGCCAATCATAGGATTGGTGGTTCGATTCCCGGCTGCCACGTCACATGCCAAAGTGTCCTTGGGCAAGATACTGAACCCCTAGTTGCCTCCGGTGAGTCAGGTCAGCTGCATAGCAGTGTGTGAATGTGTGTGTGCTTGTGCGTGTGAATGGGTGAATGAGAAGCAGTGTAAAGCGCTTTGAGTGCCTGCTAGGTAGAAAAGCGCTATATAAGTGCGGACCATTTACCATGAAGGACCTTCTTTGTACCTCGCTCACACCACCTGTCTCCTTTGTCCAGAAACATTACTGTCTTCAAAGGAGTGTCCTTTGTCTTTCAGGTCCAGATGGAGTGCTGAGTTCTGTAACAAGGAGCCGGTTCTTCTGTGTTGTGCCATGCGTTTGTTTGGTTTTTGCTATGTACAAATCTTTACATTCTTCGCTTCAGCGAACTGCAGATCCCACATTGCTCTCTTTGTCTCTGTGGTGTTTTGTCCTTCGGGGGGGACATGGACTGAAGGAGACGTTCACACCTGATCAGGTGCTTTGTTCATAATTTAGATAAAAATTCTAATATACTGTTTTTAGAGTAATGGTTAAGTGTAAATAATAAGTTCAATTAAATTTCAATTATATTTCATTTTCAATTAAAACACAAACAAAGTCATATTTTTCAGCTTCTTTATAAAAGATTTGATTACTATCATGAAAAGTAGTATTAGTATTAGTTGTATTAGTGGTAGTAGTGTCAGTATCAGTAGTAGTAGCATCACCTCAGAAAATATAAATGTAAAAGTAATAGTAACAACAGTATTGGGCTCTACAGTAACGTTGTTGGTCTCTGAAGGAGCACAGCCCCCTCCAGTGGGCAAACAAGCATGTTACACCCCCTCACCACTGAAGATTAGTCTGTTAACTACAAAACTAATTATTAATTCTTAAACACAAACCTGGTCTACAGAGAGCTGAGACCAGTTTCAGATGTATTGGGCAACCAGGTTCCATTGTGTCAACAATATAGACATGTTACTGTGTTTGTTACTACTCAACCTCCAAATGTCATGTAGCATTTGTAGTGTACTGAGATTTACCTTTGTACATGTCCACCAGAGAGTCTCCGAGTTCCTTGCTGGGCATCCATGTTGACAGACTGGTTCCTGTACTCTCTGAACTGTTTTCTCTGGAACCAAGAAACACATCAATCAGACCAGTAAACAAAGAGCCATAAGCACAGTTCAGCCCAGCATAACCAGTAAAACTCAGATGATCTCCAGTCAGTCACATGACCTGCAGCTTGCTGGCTCTTTAATCTGCACCACGCTGTGCATTGCAGTAGCTGGTGGGGGTGGGGGTGGTGGCTTGTTGCATTTGAACAATAAGATTCGGAACATGGTGACTGGTTGGATTTATAGGTCGCGTGAGTGAGTGGGACTGCTAATTTTATTTAGTGATCTGTCAGCGGTAAGAATACTGGGGCAGGTGCACGTTACCTCCGGTCTTAACTAAAACCACAACTGGAGTTGGGGGATTCAATCAAAGGTGCACTGCTGACTTCGTACATTGATAAAATCTGTTCCTTCATAAAACTAAATGTACAGAATGTACTGGTGTATTGTTTCTGGTTTTCTGGTCACGTAGTGGAAGAAAGGTGAGAAAGGTCATGCTCTAGATAGCAGGTGTGTAAAATGTTCCTGCATCAGTCCTGAGTCCCGAGGCAACTCTAAAGTCACAGCCCAGAAACAGAAGAAAGGCATAAATGACAAACTGTCCTGAAATTCAGAGCAAAGGTAGCAGCTAAGTCCAGATGCTGGCTCCTGGAATAAAGCTGAACTCAAATGAAAACAGATTCAGTTTCTGTTCTACAGAGCTGCTGAAGCCTGGTGCTGCTACTGAACTTTTACACTGATCCTCTCCGGTTGCAGAACCAACGGTAAAAACCAACGTACAAATAGAAACAAAGTAAATGAAACATGAGCAGCTCTAACCGAGATGCTAAAAGGGGCCCGATGAAGTTTGCAGAAGATATGGACTATTGGGTTCTGTTCATCATAATATGGTTAAAACTGGACCATACAGAACAGAGACGGTTTGTGAACATTCTTAGAATAAAGGGAAAAGAGAAAAACCCGGAGCCATCAGGGCCCCAAGTGGGAACATCTCCCCACCTACGTGTCCACAAACCTCCACCCAATGTTTCAGCAGCAGATCACCTGTTCTGACGTCACCTGTTGATCGTTTTCTCTCTTACTTGTCACCAAGTCGTCGCTGCAATTCACCGATTTTCCTCTTCGCTCTCTGCAGAGCAACATGGATGTCGACAGCACTGCTGCCGGACGCCATCCACACACCTGCACCTGACCGACAACACAACTGACAGTCTCTATGACAACCACCACACACTGCAACAGCTCACAGCTGACCCAGGTCGAACATGTGGGTGACAACTGTGATTGGCCAACAGCCAGAGATTCTGAACCTTCGGCAGGTTAAATATTGATGAGCTCACAGTATCAGGTGACTCAGGTGTGTCAGATGACAGATGATTTTCAGGGTTCTTTTCTAGTCTATTTCTTTGGGTGATGTCACTGAAGATGGTCATTTATTGATTATAAATTATTATTTAGTTGTGACATCACACTGACGTGCATCAGTGATTGCTCAGAAACTCATTAATAAACACAGTAAAGACAGATTCATTGATTATTTGTTTATTGATTTTTGACCAGATCAAATACCAACTGTCATCTGTTGTTTGTTTCCATGTCCTGCAGCAGTTGCTGCAACAGGACAACGTCCACTCGATGTTTCATCACAAACTGTCCATTCAGGTGGAACACAGGTATGTCCCATCGATATCTGTCATACCAAAGTCTGTTCTCTGGAAGACTGATGTCCACCTGCTGCAAGACAAACTGCAAGACAGACAGAGGTCTGGCTCAGAATTTTAAAATGTTATTTCGCAGAGTTATTTCACTTCATTTGTCATTTGTACATATGATGATAATGATGTTATGATGACGAAGATGTTTTGTACCAATAACAGTTTCTCACTGTGCATTATGCTTTATTACTGAAGATCACTGCTGTCTGTAAGGTAACATTGGTAATCATCTGCTTATATTCAAATCTCAGAGCTTTAAAGTGTTTTGGCCTTAACTTTCATTCAGAGAATCAAGGTTAGTATTCATTACTCCAACTATAGAATATTTACTATTCCAACTATAGTATTCATTACACCAACTATAGTATAATTTATACATTCATTATTATTAATAACCTCACTTGTGCTTGTCTGCAGTTATTTCTTTTGTTGCTGTTTGTGTTTTTTTCTTTTTTCCCCTCCATCAGGACTAAACTGCTCTGAATTTAGTATAAAACATGACTGACCAAACATCCCAGAGTGAACCAAAGTTCAGTTTAAGTGATGATGGCGATGTGCGAGACTCTTACTCTGTGTTTGAGTGGTTCCAGATTTTCTTTAGCTTCATCACACAAAGGACACGGATCCTGCAGAAAACACACGGCGCCAAGTACTGTTAGGTTTTAGACAGGGAAATACATCAAAATATATAAGACAGTAATATACACAGGTCACGGCGAGACAGTTCTATACACCACAATCTGTCACAATTACAGTAAATATCCTTTCAGGACGTTTTGTGTTGTATATAATGATGGTTTCATTTAGTAGGGGACATGGACAACAATCCTGTTATGACAGTTTTCGGTGTCGTGTATAATTGTGTTTTTATAAGGTTGTGTGGTATAGACAGTGGCAAGAAAAACTTTGTGAACCTTTTGGAATTTCATGGTTTTCTGCATTAATTTGTCAAAAAATGTGCTCCGATCTTCATCTAACTCACATCAATACAAAAACACATTCTGCTTAAAATAATACTACACGAACATGTTTTCATGTTTTTTTTTTGAACATAACATGTAAACATTCACAGTGCAGGGTGGAAAAAGTATGTGAACCCCTAGCCTAATGACTTCTTCAAGAGCTAATTGGAGCCAGGAGTGAGCCAACCTTGAGTCCAATCAGGATATTGGATGTGTTGCTGAAAGCTGTCCTGCCCTTTAAAAACACACACCAGTTTTGGGTTTACTGTTGCAGCACTGTTGTCACTCTCCCTAGGCGTGGTCGTCCTGTAAAGATGACTGCAAGAGCACAGCGCAGAATGCTGAATGAGGTAAAGAAGAATCCTAGAGTGTCAGCTAAAGACTTACAGAAATCTCTGGCACATGCTAACATTTTTGATGACAAATCTACAATAAGGAAAACATTAAGCAAGAATGGAGTACATGGGAGGACACCACGGAGGAAGCCATTGCTGTCCAAAAAAAATATTGCAGCACGTTTGAAGTTTGCAAAAGAGCAACTGGATGTTCCACAGCACTACTTGCAAAATATTCTGTGGACAGATGAAACCAAAAATTTAGTTGTTAGGAAAAAACACACACCACTATGTGTGGAGAAAAAAAAAGGCACAGCACACCAACATCAAAACCTCATCCCCACTATAAAACATGGCAGAGGGAGCATCATGGTTTGGGGCTACTTTGCTGCCTCAGGGACTGGACGGATTGTTGTCATTGATGGAAAAATGAATTCCAGAGTTTATCAAGACATTTTGCAGGAAAACGTAAGACCATCTGTCCGCCAACTGAAGCTCCACAGAGGATGGGTGATGCAACAGGACAATGACCCAAGGCATACAAGTAATTCAACAAAAGAATGACTTTAACAGAACAAAATACACCTTCTGGAGTGGCCCAGTCAGAGTCCTGACCTCAACCCGATAGAAATGCTGTGGCATGACCTTAAGAGAGCCATTCACACCAGACATCCCAAGAATATTGCTACACTGAAACAGTTTTGTGAAGAGGAGTGGTCCAAAATTACTCCAGATTGTTGTGCAGGTCTGATCTGCAACTACAGGAAACGTTTGGTTGAGGTTATTGTTGCCAAAGGAGGATCAACCAGTTATTAAATCCAAAGGTTCACATACTGAACCACAGAGCCCACTACAGTTCACTCTCCCCTCCTCAGTCCCTCCCTCACACGACTCAGCCACCACCCTAACAATCTCAGCTGAGCAGGTGAGAAGAGAGCTGGCTTCACCCCACAAAGGCTGCAGGTCCTGATGGAGTCAGCCCAAGGGTGCTGAAAGCCTGTGCTCCTCAGCTATGTGTTGTTCTCCAGCACATCTTCAATCTCAGCCTGCACCTGGAGAGGGTTCCTCTAGGGTGGAAAAAGTCGTGCCTTGTTCCAGTGAATAAGACACCACGTCCCAGAGTCCTCAATGACTTCAGACCAGTGGCTCTGACATCACACATCATGAAGGCTTTTGAGAGGCTGATCCTGGAGTCTCTCCGACCTCTGGTCAAAGCCTCACTTGATCCCCTCCAGTTTGCTTATCAACCCCATATTGGAGTGAATGATGCCATCATACACCTTCTCCATCGCACCTACACCCACCTGGACAAGCCTGGGGGCTTAGTGAGGATCATGTTTTTTGATTTCTCCAGTGCATTCAACACCATCCGGCCTGCACTGCTGGGAGAGAAATTAAAAAACATGCAGGTAAACACTCCCCTGATTTCCTGGATCATGGACTACCTCACTAACCGCCCACAGTATGTCCGCCTGCAGAACTGTGTGTCTGACACTGTGGTCAGTAGCACAGGTGCTCCAAAGGGGACAGTTCTGTCTCCATTCCTCTTCACCCTGTACACCTCAGACTTCAGGTACAACTCAGAGTCCTGTCATCTTCAGACGTTCACTGATGACTCTGCAGTTGTAGGATGTATTAAGGGTGGAGATGTCACAGAATACCGTGGAGTGGTGGACAGTTTTGTTGACTGGTGTGGACTCAACCATCTTCAACTCAACATCAATAAAACAAAGGAGCAGGTGATGGACTTCAGGAAATCTGGGAGTCCTGTCATCCCCCTCTCTATACAGGGGGAGGAGGTGGAGGTTGTGTCCGAGTACAAATACCTGGGAGTATACTTGGACAACAAACTGGACTGGACCAAAAACTCATCAGCATTGTACAGAAAGGCTCAGAGCCGGATGTACTTCCTGAGGAGACTCAGGTCCTTCAACGTCTGCACCATGCTGCGGATGTTTTATGAGTCTGTGGTGGCCAGTGTCATCTTCTATGCTGTGGTCTGCTGGGGCCACAACATGAAGGTGGCAGACACTAACAGACTAAACAAACTGATGCTGGCTCTGTTCTGGGGGTGGAGCTGGACCCTCTACATGTTGTGGCTGAGAGGAGAATGCTGTCCAAACTCCTCTCAATCTTGGACAATCCGTCCCACCCACTGCACAATGTGTTGGCTGGACGGAGGAGCACATTCAGTCAAAGACT
This sequence comes from Anabas testudineus, assembly GCF_900324465.2. NCBI lineage: Eukaryota > Metazoa > Chordata > Actinopteri > Anabantiformes > Anabantidae > Anabas > Anabas testudineus. The sequence continues at coordinate 90,821 of NC_046630.1, forward strand.
TATTAACATTAAATGGTCCACAGAGTGCCACAGGAGATCCTTTCTACCTGTGGCAATCAATCTGTGCAATTCCTCCCCCCTCTGTAAGGGGTGGGGGAAGTGATACTGTCATAAACGTTTTTCGGTACTGATGTTATTATGTATTTATGTTGGTGTTGGATCTTTCCCGGTTGTAGTTCCTTTTCTTTCTGTCTGTTTTGAGAACAATGTTAATGAGGTAAAACAATTTCCCATTGGGATTAATAAAGTTTTTTGAATCTTGAATCTTTTTCCAACCCTGCACTGTGAATGTTTACATGTTATGTTCAATAAAAACATGAAAACATATAATGTTGGTGTAACATTATTTTCAGCAGACTGCGTTTTTGTATTGTTGTGAGTTAGATGAAGATCGGAGCACATTTTATTAAAATTAATGCAGAAAACCATGAAATTCCAAAAGGTTCAACATTTTTCTTGCCACTGTACAACCCTATAAACCAACATGGCAACACAATTATATACACACACCACAAAACTACCCTATTAGTCACAGCACCATAGATGTCGCAATTATACACAGCATAAAGTGTTGCAGCACGGGGTAACACAAATACATGCAACTTGTACAACACTGCGTTTACTGACTGCAGCTTTCTGCAGACGTTACCTTGGTAAAGAGAGTGAGAGTGGGTAAAGTGTTGGTAGAAAACATTCGAAGAAGCTGCAGAGCTGCAGGTTCACACAGAGGAAAAGTCTTCAGGAAAAACATTTTATCTGAGAACAAAAGAAAAACTGTTACTGACCTCAACAGCAGCTGACCAATCACAGAGCGGGAAATTATCCTCAGCGACAGCAGCTGACCAATTACAGAGCAAGGGGTAAGGCTTCAGTGACGGTCCAAAGCGACTTTCAACAAGTTTCGTCTTATTTTAACAGAATACAACAAATGTTTGTTGTGCTGACAAACTGCCGCAGCTTTTACCATTACGTATAATCTCAACAACTACAGTAATATCATAAAAGATGACTTATATAAGAAGTACCACATTAATAATTCTGAAAAAAAATTTAGAGATACTTAAATGACGACATGTTGGTTAAGATTCTCAGGCAACCAGGTGAACTAACCTGTAGGTTGAGTGATGGTAACTGGACTTCCTTCTTGTCAGGTTGAAACGTTTCACTACTCATCACTTCACCCCAGGTCTGAATAGGCTCGTTAGGTGAAACAACGGAAGGGGGGGGGTGAATAGATGTAATAGTCACACCTCTACCAACCCCTGCTAAGCCTCTAAGTGGGTCGTTAGGTGTGGTCGACCTGGTGGATGTGAGAATCAGGCTTGATTTTTCTGTAAGGGCAGCATGTCTTCTACAGTACTGAAGAAGCTACTTGATGAGTAGTGAAGTATTTCAACCTAACAAGAAGGAAGTCCAGTTACCATGACTCAACTTTTAGAAAAGTGGTGACAGTATATCTTTAGTATCTCAATGCGGGATAATTAAAATGATGCAACATATTTAGAGACAAGCGTGAAATGAACTAACAGATAAATCACTAGGATTAAATTTATCCAGTGTTAACCATTCCTGCTCCAGCCTCCAGAACGTGGTCGGGAAGCACACGGGAACCTTATCTCTGCTCCAGGGCCGAGTGAATATACTGCCGGAAATGGGTTAAAGTTAACTGCACCACAGCCAGCAGTTCTTGCCTTGTGGTGCAGTAGTTCTTTTCAGTTTTAGACAGGCTGCAACTAAAAAACAAAAGTAAAATCCGGCACAAACCGCCAATAATAGAATGCAAGGCCAAGGAACTAGCAGAATGTCCGGACTGATGTTGATGTTGGTCACTCTTGCACCTTCTAGACCTTGCTGGGGTCTGTGGCAACGCCCTGCTCTGAAACAATGTGGCCCAGGTAAGCAACTTTGCAGGTTTTAGTTTCAGGTTGACCCAGTGGAGTTGGTTAAAAACCTGGCCAAGCCGCTGGATCACCTCCCACACACACTTCTGCCCAGCACAATAATATCGTCCAAGAATACCAGACAGGTCTCCCACTGCATGCCAGCCAGGACCCGGTCCATCAGGCGCTTAAACATCACTGGTGCATTACACAGTTTGAATGGCATGACATTCCACTCATTTCTGGTACAGAAGGCTGCTGCTCTGCGTGCAATGGGGGTCAGCTCAAACTCAACAGCCGCGGATCCAGGGTTAAAGATGCAAAGAGGAACAGCCTTAAAGGGCCGAGCCTCCACCACCTCTCTAGCTACCAACACACTGTGCTTCTGAACAAAATGCTTTGTGGGGCTTTGTGGGGAGATGATGTGGAGACACATGCTGAGACCTGCTCTAAACATGTAATTATGGCATCTCCTCACCAAACAGCTGAATGCGGTTGTTGCCAAAATCAAGGCGTGCTTGTGTTTGGGTCAGAATTGAATGACCCAGGATTGCCTCATCAGGAAGTGCACACTCACCTGGCGATTGTTGATCTGTACAGGGATTAGTGCTTCACCACGTACTGGCACATTGCCTGGTAAACACCCAGTAGGGTTTCTACAGTTGATGGCTGAGGTGTGGGTCGCGCGTCTGGATGAATAGCACTCTAATGGTGCAGAGGCAACACACTTTTTCCCAGCCCCACCACTGACCATAGCAGCACGGGGTCTCCATTCGGCCCTACTGCAGGAGCCTGAATGCATGAGGGTGGTAACATATGCCGCAGCCCGCTAGGTGGTTTCATGGCAGTGTTACGTACTTTAGAGTACGTAAAGCAGTGTAAGTTCAGGTACAACTCAGAGTCCTGCCATCTTCAGAAGTTCTCTGATGGCTCTGCAGTTGTAGGATGTATTAAGGGTGGAGATATCAGAGTACCAGGGAGCGGTAGACAGTTTTGTGGACTGGTGTGGACTCAACCATCTTCGACTGAACATAAATAAAACAAATGAGCTGGTGATGGACTTCGGGAAATCTGGGAGTCCTGTCATCCCTCTCTTTATACAGGGGGAGGAGGTGGAGGTCGTATCTGAGCACAAATTTACATTTACATTTAGTCATTTAGCAGACACTTTTATCCAAAGCGACTTACAAGTGAGGAACAAGGCAAGCAAACTAAATCTATGTTAAGGGAAAAAAAAAAACATCAAAGCAACGTGCTATCAAAAAAGTGTTTCTGTTTCAAGAGAGCAGAAAAGTTGAGGTTTTTTTTTTTTGTTTTGTTTTGTTTTTTTTAAGTGCAAAGGAAGATACGGAAGAGTTCTGTTTTCACCAGTTTTTTAAATATTGAAAGTGAGGTGGCTGAGCGTGCAGAGTTTGGCAGCTCATTGCACCATCGTGGGATCACTGAGATGAAGAGTTTTCCTTGGTGCCTACTGTGCGGTCCTGGTACCACCAGACATCGTTCACTGGCGAGCGCAGTGGACAGGAGGGGATGTAGACCTAATGATTGAGTTGAGGTAAGTTGGAGCTGTAGAGTTCACCACTCTGTAGGCAAGAAACTTAGCTTTGAACGTAATCCTTGCAGCCACAGGAAGCCATTGCAAAGATCTGAAGAGCGGTGTGACAAGAGACATTTTTGGTTGATTGAAAATGAGGCGTGCTGCTGCATTTTGGATCATCTGCAGGGGTTTGGTCGTGGATGCCGGCAACCCCATCAGCAGTGCATTGTAGACGAGACTAGATATGCTCAACGCCTGTACAATGAGTTGGGTCATGTACTCCGTCAGGTAGGGTCTGATCTTTCTGATGTTGTGGAGGGCATATCGACACGACCTAGAGACTGTGGCGATGTGTTCCGTGAAGGTCAGTTGGTCATCAATGATGACCTCCAGATTTCATATATCTATATTTTTTTCAAATACCAAAAAACAGAGAACTCAGCAGCACTGTACAAAAAGGCTCAGAGTCAGATGTACTTTCTGACGAGACTCAGGTCCTTTAACGTCTGCAGCACCATGCCGTGGATGTTCTATGAGTCTGTGGTTTCAGTGTCATCTTCTATGCTGTGGTCTGCTGGGGCAGCAACATGAAGGTGGCAGATGTTATCAGGCTAAACAAACTGTTCAGGATGATGGCACCTGTTCCACCCACCAGACTGAATCTCAACTGAGTGGCCCTGATCTTTTCTTATCAGTGGGTGGCTGCAGCACAACTTTCAAACCTGTGCAAAACCCCTTTTGGCTCCCAGGGAATGGTGCCATTGTACTGACCTAGACATAGGGTGGGGACTCTCTCCCTGTAATCGTTTTTTTCTTCACTCTCTGACAAAGAGTGGTGGAATGGACGCTGGGCGGGACATGTTCTAAATTGCTCACATTTGTGTAAAGAGCCACTCAATTGTACAGTCTTAGCTCTTTTGGCTCTGCGTTACAATAAGAGGTGTACGGCACAGGGCAAATGAGGCAGAATGAGTAACATGGGACTAGTGTGCTTTGAGCAAAACTGAAGTCCCATATGAGCAGGAGAGAAGGAGTTTGTGTGAGGGGTGGATGGCAGACTAGGTGCAAGGTGCAGCTTTAAAGGTGGGGCAATGGTAGGGTGTGTTACAGTTCTGCATGTCAGAGTGTTTTTCTTTTAAATTGTAACTTTGTCCATCAGCATCAACACAAACGTTTGTCCTTCAAAAACTTTGCAGACAAATCACACTTGTTGGCCTAATCACGTGCACAATTTTTACGGATTCAATGTCAAATAAAAATGGGTTATAATGTCCAAGTCTGTTAACGGTTAACGGTAGTCGTTTTCATCCCCACATTATTCTCATTAAATTCAATTAGCATCACGATTGGGTTAGAAAGGCTGGTCACCTGGCCGAGCATGTTGTAGTGATGGCTAGCACTCGCCATGCTAACTTATTAGCTTACCAGCCAAACAGTGGATGCTAATGCACTTTCAGCTGATTGTCTTGGTTTATTTCACCAGTTTGTTTCTTTTCTTGCATATATATCTGCACACCACTACTGCTTTCTTGTGTGTGAGAGGGTCCCTTCGTTGTCGCCAGTGTTAACCGTTCCTGCTCCAGCCTCCAGTCTGTGGTTGGGAGGCACAGGGGAGGCTCATTTCTGCTCCAGAGTCGAAGTTATTGTTACTTCGGCGCCCTTCCACCCTTTAACATCAATGCTATTGATGATGCTATTGTCTACCTGCTTGAGCGAGCTCTCTCACACCTGGACAAGGCTAACAGCACTGTGAGGATCACATTCTTTGATTTCTCTAGTGCCTTTAACACCATACAGCCTGTCCTGCTGAGAGAGAAGCGCCTGAAGATGCAGGTAGACTCCTCCACAGCCTCCTGGATCACTGACTACCTGACAGACAGACCACAGTTTGTACGACTGCAGGGATGTGAGTCTGAGCGGGTGGTCAGTAGCACAGGAGCACCTCAGGGGACTGTCGTCTCACCTTTCCTCTTCACCCTGTACACCTCAGACTTTCAGTACAACACTGAGTCCTGCCATCTGCAGAAGTTCTCAGATGACTCTGCAGTCATCAGCGGTGGGGAGGAGACAGAGTACAGAGGTCTGGTGGACAGCTTTGTGAAGTGGTGTGGGAACAATCATCTCACCTTGAATGTAAGCAAGACCAAGGAGATGGTTGTGGACTTCAGGAGGAAGAAAACTGACTTTGACACTGTGTCCATTCTGGGTGAGAAGGTGGAGGTGGTGGAGAGGTACAAATACCTGGGTGTTCACCTGGACAACAGACTGGACTGGAAGTTCAACACAGAGGCTGTATACAGGAAGGGACAGAGTAGACTCTACTTCCTGAGGAAGCTCAGGTCCTTTAATGTGTGCAACAAGATGCTGCAGATCTTCTACCAGTCTGTTGTCGCCAGTGCAATATTCTTTGCTGTCATCTGCTGGGGCAGCAGCATCAGAGCCAGCGACACTAAGAAACTGAATAAGCTGATCAGGAAAGCTGGCTCTTTGCTGGGGGCTTCTCTGGAACCTTTAGAGCAGGTAGTGGAGAGGAGGATGCTGCACAAACTGCTGAGCATCATGGAGAACAGCTCACATCCTCTCCACAGCCTGCTTATTAAACAGCGGAGCAGTTTTAGCCAGAGACTTCTCCAGCTCCGCTGTGACAAGGAAAGGTTCAGGAAGTCATTTGTGCCAACAGCCATCAGCCTGTACAATGACTCCCTGACAGAGAGTCAGTGTCCACGCTGATGGTTTAACAATGTGTAACTTAGTCACTTTACATTCAAGTCCTACTGTGTGTTTAGTTGTTATTACTGTCTATTCTCTGTGTTATTCTTGTACTGTGTCTCGTGTATTGTTGTGTAGACCATGTTACTCAATGTTCAAATGTTTTTGTGTGTAATGGCTGCTGCAACACAAAAATTTTCTCTTGGGGATCAATAAAGTATCTATCTATCTATCTATCTATCTATCTATCTATCTAACAGCAGCAGGGGGGCAAGACTTGGACATCAGTGTGTTCTTGAGGAGCTGCGGCGTTTGTTTGCTGTATTCACGATAAAAACAACTGTACATTCACTTTGTTACTGCTAACGTAAGTGCTCCGATTGGCAGCTTACAGCCCGCTCCCCTCTCAATACGCACAACAGACTGCACACCCCGAGATCCTGCATGAGCTACGCTATTTCTGCAACACTTGGACCAGGTAAATCTCCTTAGTAACTTAATTCAGTTGAATTTTACCTGGTTTCATGGAACTAAATCAAAGTTTGATTGAACTGCTTTTGTGGGGCCAAGTCCAGGATACATTCAAATAGGAAAACGGAAAAATCCTGGCTTAATCTCTTCTCTACACCCCTCAGGTTCCGAGTTCATGGTGACTGTGAAACTACAAAAGGATACAGAAAAATGTAACCAGGGAATATGGAAATATGGTTTTATTTTACTGTTCTGTATTTTTACTCTTCACACTTGTCGCATTGATTAGTTTAAAATAAGCTAGTCTTCCGTTTGTCCAAACATGAGGCTGAAAAAAGTCACATTCTGTCAGTAAGTGATCCTTAAATTCAGTCACTTGAGCAGAACTAGAGTGTTAAAGAGAAAAAAACTAATCCGTGTTTTAATTAAAGTTAATTAATTTAATGCACCAGCTCTTCGTTACTCAAACCAGCAGGAGTCGCTGCGGAGAAACGAGTCCAACGAGCTAAACCAGTTCATGATAACGAGTCTTTGTGTTTTTAGCCCCGATTCTTCAGTAAACGCTTGTTGTTCGTTACCAACTTTAACCATCACATCAATTACCGTGTTTAAACCGTGTGATAAACCAGCTTATTCCGGTTATTCCTATGTTTAACAGCGGTTAAATCATCGTAAGCCTGCTAGCATATTAGCTGCAGATTTCCACTCTTAACCGATCCGGTTCTACAGACTGGACCCCACTCGTAAACTCACCAGGTCCCCTTGATCAGTCCTGGTTCTGTCCTGGAGTCTTCAAGTCTTCAACTTCCAGTTTTTTTTGTTTTTTTGTTTGTTTGTTTGTTTGTTTGTTTTTTCAAATAAAATTTCTGTTAAAAGTTTGGAGCTAAACAAACACGCTACCGCTACTCTTCTTCTTCTACTACTTCTTCGTCTGCTGCTGCTTTAATACAGGTCACTAATCACCGCTTCAGGTAAATACCGCCACCTACTGCACCGGAGTGTGACGTCAGCACCGTCGCACGCTTCTAAAGCTGACGTTAAAGTTTTTACGCTTTTATTGTAGAATAACAGTGGATGTCCCAATAGACAGAAACAGTTTGTGGACGCTGAAAACAGGAGCGCGGTCTTCATCTCCTTTACCTTCAGGTAATAAGCCAACATAAAGTGCAGTGTGTATATTACATCCATGTGTACTTGTATTTACTGTGTAGTTATGTTGAAGTGTTTATTATTTTGTCCACCCCATCAGTTCCAACAACACAATTCTTTTTGTCGTCATGACAACAGAGAGACTTAAGATGCTGATCAGGATTAGGGTTAAAAATTTTATAAGTTATACAACCTTCAGGATGTGAACTGATCCAGGTCCTTAAAGGTTTCACGCAATCCCTGGAATTGACCTGTTACTGTTCCTGGTCTGGATTTCCCGTGATCCAGTTTGTGGTCATTAGACCAACTCAGTTCCAGTTCATCAAAATGTAAAAATTCATCAAATAAAACTAGACTCTGAGTTTTCTCTTAATTTTATCAACACACATTAATAAACATTCAACTGTGCAAATGAATCTGATGAATTCTGTCCACGCTCAGAAACTCAGACCATAGAGGAACTGCAGCTCTCTACTGGACTCTACTGCTCTGTAGTCCAGATGGTTCTGGACCAGGTCTTTTCTTTTGGTTTAATTTCATGACTTTGTGCTGGTTAGGCCTGGTTTTGGACTGTGAACCTGCAGACCACCAGACTCAAATTTCAATATTCAGAGAAAAAAACTTTTATTTGAAATTTTTATTTTGAATTTGAAGCTCAAACTATTTTTTTAAATTTTCTGATTCACATTTAAACTAGTTTAACTAATAGTTAACCGGTTAGTTGGTGAGTTAACCAGTCAGTTACCCACAGATCTGACTAGTTCAAGAACAATACAGAGTAAAGTTAATTGTAACTAAAACCTCACTAATCATCAATAATTGCCCTCAGCAGTGTTTGCTTTTTCCACTTTACACTGGACCCTGCCTGTTCTGGTTTGACCTGGTCTGTTTTTTTAGAGCTCCTCTGTGGCTGAGGTGTGTTTCCCAGCATGCCTTGGTAAACAGGTAATAAACAGGAACTAAAGCTCGATGCATGGCATCAATAATGAGCAGCAACAACGTCCTGGCTGCAGTGGCCATGTTGGCTCTGAGTGATGTCACCACAGTGATGTCATAGCAACACTGATCCATCCACACACACACGCACGCACAAAAAGTTCTGTAGTCCATCAACCAATCACAGCAGGTCCCGCCCTCCAGTCACTGGCTGCTTCCTGTCTGACTCTTCTTCTGTGGTGGCGTCAGACAATTCTTCCCTTCAGGCTTTGCTCCACTGGGTATGGACAGGTGAGCTGATCTCAAACCAGCGAGGTCAGAGAAGTCACAATGTCACGGATCAGGGAGATCAGAGGTATCCACAGTAACCTGCCGATAAACCAGTCACCACATTGGATTAACCTGTCAGTCAATCACAGACCTCAGCAACCGGCCCCCAGACCCCTAAAACTAGTCCCCATACCCCAGACCTCTAAGGGTACTTTCACACCTTAATTTGTTTGCTTTGGTCCGAATCAGTTGATGAGTTTTTAAACGTGCAGCAGTTTCTGCTCGGTTTGGTTTCGTTTCACACACAGAAAAATCCAAGCAAACCTAAACAGGTCACTTCAAACTACCTGAGAACGTCCTCTCCTCTTATTGCTCAGATGTTTCTGCCGCGGGAACAGAAACAGTAAATACAGCAAGAAGGTGAAGTGTTGTGGACTACTGTACGTTTGTGTGACAGTAGGGAGATAAGTTCACTATGAATGTTAACACAGACTGGTCCATGATCCTGTTGATTATTGTTTATTATGTTTCACCAGACCTGGTGTCTGTGAGACACTTCACCTCCTCACGTCTCCACATTTGTCCTCCATTACATTTACATTTACATTCAGTCATTTAACAGACGCTTTTATCCAAAGCGACTTACAAGTGAGGAACAAGGCAAGCAAACAAAATCTAAGTCAAGAAGAAACAACATCAAAGAAAAGTGCTATCGAAAAAGTGTTACTGTTTCAAGAGATGTGAGAATGAAAGGGTAGAATTTTCATTTATTTATTTTTATTTTTTTTTAAGTGCAAAGGAAGATGCGGAAGAGTTCTGTTTTCAGCAGTTTTTTAAAGATTGCAAGTGAGGTGGCTGAGCGTGCAGAGATAGGCAGCTCATTCCACCATCGTGGGATCACTGAGCTGAACAGTTTTCCTTGGTGTCGACTGTGTGCTGCTGGTACCACCAGACGACGTTCCCTGGTTGAGCGCAGTGGACGGGACGGGATGTAGACCTGAATGATTGAACTGAGATAAGATGGAGCTATGGAGTTAACCACTGTAGGTAAGAGACAGAGCTTTGAACTTGATCCTTGCAGCCACCGGAAGCCAGTGCAAAGATCTGAAGAGCGGTGTGACATGAGACCTTTTTGGTTGATTAAAAATGAGGCGTGCTGCCGCATTTTGGATCATCTGGAGGGGTTTGGTCGTGGATGCCGGTAAACCCATCGATAATGCATTGCAGTAATCCAGGCGAGATAAGATCAATGCCTGTACAATGAGTTGGGTTGTGTACTCCGTCAGATAGGGTCTGATCTTTCTGATATTGTGGAGGGAATATCTACACGACCTAGCGACTGTGGCGATTTGAGCGACTGTGGCGATGTGTCCATTAATCAGACAGCATGTTTTTGTTGGACAAACAAAAGAAATAGAAATCTAGTCCTCAAATCATTAGATTCGTAGCATTTGGTCCCGTTTTGGTTTGGTACGTGTTCTCACCAGGAGGACCGCACCAGTGTTCACTAAGTGATTTGCGGTTGTTTTTTTGTGCAAACTCGAGTGCGATTACCGTGTTCACACCGGACAAAACGAACTGCACCAAGAGGGAAAACGAACTTGGGTTCGATTTAATCGAACTAAATCCTGCAGGTGTGAAAGCACCCTAAAACCGCCCCCCAGACCCCTACAACTAGTCCCCAGACCCCTAAAACTTGTTTTGTAACTAATGTGTGCCCTTTAATGCATGCCCCCACCTTGATAAAGATGGTGTCGTCTTTGATGTAGCTGCCCGTCTCCAGGACACTCTGAGACACAAACAGAGGACAGCCAGAGGCAATGTTCATCTCTGCCTGAGGACGTCTGAAGCTGCTGCTGTTGGGGTCAGGTTTAAAGGCATCACCCAGGTGTTTCCTGGATGGACCCTGGTCCATCAGCATCAGAGTCACCTGACAGAGAGAAAGTCCGTCAAATATGTTCACATCAGCAAGATTTAGCAACACAAAACCCTTTACCAGAACACCTGATTACAGTCCAGTGACCAGTCACTAATCCCAGTCAGTAACAGTACCTTCTGTTTGAAGGGCCAGGGCAGCAGGGCGTCATACTCGCCCCTCATCACCACAAAGAATAGCGACAGGTGCGTCCCCTTGCCCATGCCGTCTCCATTCAGGTAAACTCGGGCACACATCTTGTATCCGAAGTATCCGGTGTAAAACGGCTGTGAATACAGCGACAGTGTCTTCGCTGCTACTGCTTCCTGTTTCCGTCTCTTGTAGTCGCGGATTTTCCAGATCAGAGTCCCATTATAACTCGCTGTCTCCAACACCTGGAAACGCAGGTCCATGTCTGCCAGTCGGATCTCGTGGACACTCAGCATGTCGTCATGGCGACTCAGCTGAGTCTCCAGAGACGCTGCAGAGAGGTGGACATTCATTATTGATTGTGTCACAAGCACTAGTCCCCAGATCCCTGAAACGAGTCTCCACACCTCTGACACTAGTCACCTGACTAGTTCTCAGCTCTCTAAAGATCAGCCTGTGTGTTCTAACCTAGAGTATGTGTTGTGGATCCGGTTCCACTGCGTCCCCCTTGTTCTAAAGCATTCAGCCTTGTCCGTACGTTCTCCAGCGTTCCTCTCAGGTTGTCCACCTCATCTCTGAGTTGTAGAAGAGTACGAAGCTCCAGCTCCACCTCCATCAGCTTCTCTGAGTGAGAGCTCATCAGTTTCTACAGGAAGACAGACATGAATAGGTCCAGGATTAGAAAGGGACCAGTTAGTTAGACCAACAGACAGTCGCTACTAATGACCCCCCACCCAGAATCTTTTATTTCAATGATGTCATTTGAGCCTCTGACACTTTAGATTTTATGTCCCCACCCACATTAAAACATAAACCAGTATGTACAGCTGTGTACTACATACAGTTTATCTGTAAAACCTGAGTCAGACCAGAAATCCAGGTGTTGTCTTGTAACCACCTGTAAACACCATTTAACCAGTCTCTGCCGTCACCTGTTGATTTTAATTTATTTCCTAATTGAACTTTAATCACCTCACACAGTACCGTGTACTGTTTAATGCAAATGTACTGCCTTGTCTAAGTTGTAATGAAGTACCAGTACCTGCATGGTGGCCAGTTTCTGCTCCATCTGTCGGTTCTTCTCTCTCAGCTCATCGTTCTGGTTTTCCAGTTCAGACAGACGACTGCTGAGAGCAGGAAGCACCTTGTACCTCTCCAACAGCTCACCTTTAACATCCTCCACCTGGAAACCAGTCAGATACATTACATTAAATTAAATTACATTACATTTAACTGCATATTGTTAATATGTTGCCATGGCTACCGCCTCCTGGTTGCTATGGTTACCTTGTTCTCTAACAAGGAGTTCCGGGTGGCCATCATTCTCAGGTGTTCGGCTGCAAAGGTAGACTCGTGTTGCCTCATATCCTGGTTCAACCCCTGAAATTTCAACAGACGCAGTGTTTTTATGATTTACTTGTACTATGTTGTACACATATTACTGTGAGGAAGGTAAACAGATGAGGAGGAGTTACCTTAAAGGTGCAGCCATAACGGTGGAACTGACAGCTCACCTGAGCTTTGGGACAGTCGTGTTGGTGACTGCACAACTGAAACACAAAATCAACAATCATCATCATCTGCACTGACTAAAGCAGGGACCAGCACAGACCTCATCTAAGCCACAGTCTGAGTATATACAAGTACCTCACTCCGGGGCAGGGAGGAGAAGGAGCAGTGGTTTGGACATGACACTGGGAATGCTGGACACACTGTCTCTTTGTGTTTCTGAAAACAGAACAACTGTTTAACATCTAAATGGTTTCATGATCCCCCAAAAACTAGTACTCAGGCCTCTACAGCTAGTCCCCAAACCCCTAGTCGCTAGACACCTAAAACTAGTCCACTGGAGCTGTCAGATGATGTCAACAGTGATGTCACAGGTTACCTGCAGGTCAGTCAGGGGCATCTTGGTCATGCAGAAGTCACAGGTGGTTTCTCTATGTTTACATTTCCAGTTTAAGTGGTCGGGAATCTCCTTCCTCATCATTCGCTCTTTACATTTCCCCAACGGACAGGGAACCTCAAAAAACGGACACACATTCAGGTGGTCCTGCAGACAGACAGGTGAGAGGCAGAGAGTTGTTATTGTCTTGATATCATCAATCCTCGACCGTTGTCTCTACATTGATCCCTGAAGTCCCCTTCAGCGAATCGGTGAGCAGTATTGGTTCGTAGAGTTTCCAAATGTCGAATAGCTATCAAGCTCCTTTCCTGTGGAACCAGCTCCCAGTTCAGGTTCTGGAGGCAGACACCCTCTCTACATTTAAGACTAGACTTAAAACTTTCCTTTTTTATAAAGCTTATAGTTAGAGATGGATCAGGTGACTCTGAACCATCTCTTAGTTCTGCTGCTATAGGTTAGTCTCCTGGGGGACCTCTACTGATACACTGAGCTCCTTTCCTCTCTCCTTTCTCCTCTATCCATTCAAATTCTACCATTTCATGTCATTAACTTTGTGTCTTCTCTCTCCTGTAGTTGTGTTTCCTCCTCTCTGTCTCCCTCTCTCTGTTTTCCTCTGCAGGTATCCTCCTACTTGGAGCTGTATATCTCCAGTCCAGTCCAGTTACTGGTCCTACCAACCTGTCCAGCGTTTTTGCTGCTTGTTCTTGTTTTTGTTGCCTGCTGTTCTTTTCCATCTCCTCTTTCCACTCACCCCTACCAGTTGAGGCAGATGGCTGCCCACCCTGAGCCTGGTTCTGCTGGAGGTTTCTTCCTCTAAAGGGAGTTTTTCCTCTCCACTGTCTCCTGGTGCTGCTCAGTGGGGTTGTTGGGTTTTCTATATAATTCTGTATACAGTTATATTTTGTAAGGTCTTAAACCTTAAACACTATAAAGTGCCTTGAGATGACTTCTGTTGTGATTTGGGAGCACTATACAAAAATTGACTTCTGTGTTTCCATGGTAACAGAACGAAGGTGTTCTTACAGGTATCTGTTGCAGACTCATCTGCTCCTGACAGCCGTTGGCCTCACTGCGACAGTAAACCTTCAGAGCCATGATCTCCCGACGGCAACAAACGTCTCTGAAGATCTTAAAGACAAACCACAAGGTGTTTAGTAACTGATCAATAATCAATCAGGAATTCATATCTGAATCACGATGTCACTTCCTGCCCACCTTGTCTTTGAACAGAGGCTCCATGTCAGCTGGACAGACCGGGTTTGGTCGACTGCAGGAGGAAAGAAGAAAAAAGTGTATCTCGGGAAAAGTACTGGTCCAGTTCCCATCGATCCAAGTACGGATCAAAAAACCTAAAGAGTTCTACTGTAACTGTAGGTTGATCTGGTCCTAGAACGTACTGCGCCAAGGTGGAGAATTTAAACCAGGCTGATATCACATCACTTTGTAACGTGACAAAGTCATACTATGTTTTTATCCTCCTGCATCAGAGCCAGAGTCCAGTTCCTGAGAGGGCCAGCCAGTCAGTGTCATCCCAGGAGGGGACAGTCCAAGCTCAGCAAGGTGTTTGGTAAATAGGTCATTAGAAAAAAACTGTGGTCAAAGTGGAAATATAAAATGTGTTGGTGCCAGTCTGTCTAATGGGATAGTTTAAAATACACATTTTATTAAACTCACCACAATTCAAAACAGGCCAATAGTAATGCATGTAGAGTAAACACGAAAAAGTCTGAATAACACAAACCAGAGTCTGAATAAACCAGACCAGAGTCTGAATAACAAGAACCAGAGTCTGAATAAACGAAAACTAACAAAACTAGAGTCTGAATAAACCAGACCAGAGTCTGAATAAACGAAAACTAACAAAACCAGAGTCTGAATAAACCAGACCAGAGTCTAAATAACAAGAACCAGAGTATGAATAAACGAAAACTAACCAAACCAGTGTCTGACTAAACCAAACCAGAGTCTGAATAAACGAAAACTAACCAAACCAGAGTCTGAATAAACCAAAACAGAGTCTGAATAAATGAAAAGTAACCAAACCAGAGTCTGAATAAACGAAAACTAACCAAACCAGAGTCTGAATAAACCAAAACAGAGTCTGAATAACAAGAACCAGAGTCGGAATAAACTAAAACTAATCAAACCAGAGTCTGAATAAAGGAAAACTAACCAAACCAGAATCTGAATAAACTAAAACTTACCAAACCAGAGTCTGAATAAACCAAAACAGAGTCTGAATAACAAGAACCAGAGTCGGAATAAACTAAAACTAATCAAACCAGAGTCTGAATAAAGGAAAACTAACCAAACCAGAGTCTGAATAAACGAAAACTAACCAAACCAGAGTCTGAATAAACGAAAACTAATCGAACCAGAGTCTGAATAACACGAACCAGAGTCTGAATAAAGGAAAACTAACCAAACCAGAGTCTGAATAAAGGAAAACTAACCAAACCAGAGTCTGAATAAAGGAAAACTAACCAAACCAGAGTCTGAATAAACGAAAACTAACCAAACCAGAGTCTGAATAAACGAAAACTAATCGAACCAGAGCCTGAATAACACAAACCAGAGTCTGAATAAACGAAAACTAACCAAACCAGAGTCTGAATAAACGAAAACTAACCAAACCAGAGTCTGAATAAACGAAAACTAACAAATAAAAAATTGAATTAATCGAACCAGAGTCTGAATAAACTAAAACTAACCAAACCAGAGTCTGAATAAACTAAAACTAATCAAACCAGAGTCTAAATAAACCAAACCAGAGTCCAAATAAACGAAAACTAACCAAACCAAATAAACCAAACCAGAGTCAGAATAAACTAAAACTAACCAAACCAGTGTCTGAATAAACCAAACCAGAGTCTGAATAACAAGAACCAGAGTCTGAATAAAGTAAAACTAATTAAACCAGAGTCTTAATAAACGAAAACTAACCAAACCAGAGTCTGAATAACAAGAACCAGAGTCTTAATAAACAAAAACTAATCAAACCAGAGTCTGAATAACTAAGTCAGAGCAGGAACTGAACTTCTCTCTTATACTTTCCATCACATTGTTTTCTTTGTGGAGATCAATAAAGTGTCTAATATGTAATATGTTATTGTCGTCCTTCAGACGCTGTAGGTTTGTTCTGTTTATCAGCTGGAGCTCCACCTGTGAGACTTACCTGAGGATGCTGTTGATGCAGCTCTGACAGAAGCGGTGTCCACACTCGGTTTGCCGGGGCTGACACAGGACCAGTCCACAGTCCTCACACCGGTATTTGTTTTCTGGAGTGCCTACAAAGTGGTCTCTGAATCCTCCATGAAGAGGCAAGAAGCCTGCAGGGACACCTGATGCAGACACACCTGAGATTAATCACACAACTGAAGAAACATGCAGTGTTTAACTCTACTGAAACTGATCAAGAGGTGTACCTTGTGAGACTGCGGGGTCACCTGGAGGCCAAGGATTCGATGGGCGGTGAGAGGATGGGGCAATGGGAGGGGCCACAGAAAGGGGCGCAGCCAGGGAGGGCGCCGCCTGCTGGAGGGGAATTTGCACCTCCCTCCCGTCAGCACTCCTCCCTGCTGACATGACCTGAGGAAGGAGATAAAAATTTACCATCCAAGTATTTGTTGAATGTTTATTTAAATAGTAAAAGTATATTTTCTCATATTTGCGCCCCCTATACATTATTCACACATTGAAAACATTTCATTGTAACTAATCCGAACCCTAAATATCAGAAAAGTTTTCTGAGCCTCTGTGTTTTGCAAAGGTCAGAAACTAACCTTAACCCATCTGTGAAGTTTTAGCTAAAGGACTAGTATAGGATATCCAGCTTTCAGCACTTTCACTTTGACAGACACTTCCAACTCCTTTTAGTGATTAAACTTCAAAATGACTTCATTCACATCAATAAGAACTGAGGTTTGTAAAAGGTGCGACAGGTTTTAAAAAGCTCATCAGATGGTTGTTTATTGTCTTATTTTGTCTTCTGTATATTTACTGCTGCTCTTTTAACAACCCTAAATTATTTCTTATCCAATTAATCAATTAAATCAGTGGAATACTCAACAGAATAACTGATTACTAAAATAGTAAATAGCTGCTGCCCTAGAATGAAGTAAGCTTATTAACAACATAAAGAGACTGTGACCTTTGACCTCGACACATAATCAGCTGTTTTACAGAAAGGCATCACTTCCTGTCAGAAATCAGCTGTCGGGACGTTTGGGGTTTTCCATTTACACACATTCCAACCTTCAAATTAAAAGTCACTGATCATCAGATAGAAACAGGATTGAGTTTTTACCAGGTGTGGTGGAACAAACTGAAGATGACACGCTTCAACTCTACTGTCAAACAAACAGTAACTTAGCTGCTGCCCAGCAGTTTGAAAACACTGAAAACACGTGGTCGATCTGAAACATTATTTTATAACCGGAGACTTTATTCCTGTTATTTTGTTTATTTCAGAAATGACCCGTGAAACAGAAAGTGGACTTAGCAGCACATGGGGTTTTCCTCCCACACAGCAGCTGATGCTGTTTTATAAACTCTGGAAAGTTTCTGATAAAAACTTTGACAAAGTGAAACCAGAGGAGATCCTGAACACTATGCACAGGTGGTGCATTCAGACACCCCAATTCAACACGTAAATCAAATACTCCCCAGTTTACTCCGAGTGTGAAACTAGGACCAGTGGATGAGTGGGACTGGAGGGACACTTAATGTTGAAGGACGAGCTGGGGGTTGAACTAGTTTTAGTGGATGAGCTGCTACAACAGGGCCACCTGAACTCTGAGAGAGGTAGACTCACCACGGAAAGTGAGTTCAGGTATTTCAGGTACCAGGTACTAGGTACCAGGTTTTTCCACAGTCTTAATCAAACGGGAGACAAATGGAGGTCATCGCAGAAGTCTAAATCTAAACCAGAGTTTAGATGATCAGGAAAAGAGCAGGGCATCTGGGGCATAGAGCCAAACGCAGCTTGTAGGAACAATGATGAATGGCCGAGCCAAGATGTCTTCACGTAGAGCAGAACTGGGGGCCGAAAACACTCCGCAGGTAAATGTGGATCTAAAAAATCCAGTGCAGAGGCAACAGAAAGCAGGATCATGAACATGTGTCGCAGCAGGTTGGGCCAAAAATAAACACTGACGGAGAAAATCACCTGTTCACCAAGTAAAAAGACAGCTGTCTGCTGCTGACCTGAGGAAAAACACAGAAATCTATTCCGTGAACTGGAGCTACACGTCACCTCCAGCTGCTTCAGCGTTACCTCAGCTTCAATCAGTCAAGTGATTAAACACCTGAAAAAGGTAGAGTCACCCACTGACCTCTGACCCTTCGTGATTCTAACTCAGCTCTCAACAATCAGCCCTGGACCAGTTTTTTTGTACTGACCAAACTGCGGTTCTGTAACATCTACGCTGATTATGTGGCACACCCTGAGACTAAAACCAGTTTCCCACAGAATCAGCTGTAGATCAGAAGAGGTAGAACTGTTTTGAAACCTGTCCACAGTGTCACCACAAGTCTGATCGACCTGAGGCTGCTGCTGCAGCAGCTGTAATGTCTGAGGGAAAGGCTCACAGAGGAGGGAACTGGATTCTGGAGTTGTCTGGATAGCGCAGTGGTAAGATCACCGCCCTCCTTGCAGGAGACCTGAGGTCACATCCCAGCTGCTTCCTACCTCCAGTAGGGGTCCGTAGGCAGACCTCCTTACACGTACCCTGCCTTTGCCTTGTAAGTCGCTTTGGATAAAAGCTCCCGATAAACGTCTAAATGTAAAATGTAAATCTGTCTGTAAGGGGCAAAGAAATCAAAACCAGTGTGTTAAAGGGGGGCTGGGCTGCAGGATTCTGTCCCACCTGTAAGCTGAGAAGTCTTCTGAGGCAGGTGAGATGAGAACTACAGCGGTGAACGTGGGATGAATACGAGGTTTGGTTAAGACCTCGGTTTGGTTTTGTTCTATGAGTCACATAAAGCTCTACAGTAAGACTAAGCACCACCATCAAAGATCATGCAGCTCTCTGAACCCTGAACCCTGATGGACAGTCACACCTCACAGGCTCACCTGAGAGCTCTGAGCCGACCACCGCCCTGAACCGTTTTCACACTGAAGCACAGAAAGGCCTCATGTCTCTCCAGATTAAAGGACCAGCCTGTGGTTTTCTAAACATTAGTTATTATATAAATACAGTTCTCTGATTAATATGGGACAGAGTCCAGAGTCTGATCCACTGACAATACAGACAGATAAACTAGGTTCATATTTGAAAGAAGACTTGGTTTTAGTGTCTTTTTGGAAATCATAAAGACATAAAAACATTCACCTGCTTTAATTTATTCTGTTCCATCCTGTTTCACGGTTGAGTGACATGATGATATTCGACTGAGAACAATTAAAATGTCTACAATCTGCCGCCACAGCGAAATCGTTAGTTAGACTCGATATGACAGGACTGGGAACTGATGCTGTGATTCCTGTAACAACTAAAAGATGAGGCTTTCAAACTACTGCTCAAAATAGCTGATCCACGAAACGGGAATATTCTCCCCACACCGCCATTCCTGTCAAACAGATTAAACCAGATCGTTTTGTCCAAATGCTGTGACAAGATTCAGCAAAAGATTCAAATTTATGGTTTCACTGCACTAGAAATGTGGTATTTAAGGTTTTATTCTTTTTAAAATAGAGAAGTTCGTTTGATTATAATGTTCAGTAACTTGAAAATGTGTCTGAAAAAAACTACATGAAAATTCTCTTTGATAAAATTGTGATTCATAATGCTGCCTGAAAGAAGTCACCATGTCGTCCACCCCATGTTGTCACTTGTAGTCCTGGACCAGCCTGGACCTGGATCTGCTTTTCTTCTCGTGCTTCTGTTCTAGCCAAACTTTAGTATGATTTTCTATCAAATATAATCGAGCAGACTCTTCCAACACTTCCTGATTCACTAATGTAAAGTTTCAGACTCTGATGGCTCCACATGGATCCAGACTGAGCAGCACCGACGGAGGAGGAACTGACGAAAACTGAACAGACCTTTTGTTTCAGTCTCGTTCCTCGACCTTTATTACATCCTCATACTAAGTCACAGCTAATTAAACGGTTAACTGAAAAATAATCAGTATAATCAATAACAGTAGTTCCTCTTTCTTTATCAAAATAACGTGTTTACAGACAAAAAGAAAACCTAAACCTGAACCTCACCTAACCTGATGAACCAACTGCAGCTGTCGATCAATAACCAGCAACATCAGTTTTGTATTAATAACCACTTACTCATGATTGATTGTTCAGCTGATTATCAGCATTTATGTAGGAATGAGGAGGCAGACTAGGTGTCACAGACTCTGAGACCAGCAGGAGATTAGATAGAGAACAATTTTACATTTTTTGTCTTATTATTCTGGGATTTACTGATTTTAATCAAAAGTAATAATCAATTCATGATTAATTATAGACAATGAAGGTGCCAGAGGCTTGTGGGTAATGTAGTCTTGTCAGTGTCCAAACAGCAGCTGTTTGCTGTTTCAATTAAAATACACTAAAGTTACTTTTTGAATCTATATCAGAACTTTCCTTATTAAACATGAAATATTATTTTTGTCTGGTCGCTTCCAGAACAGTCAGAACCAGATCGTTGCGGGACCTGATTCTAACCTGTAGTTTCCAAGCGACAGAGGGGGGCGACCTGGACCCTGGCTGACCCTGATTTTTGGGAGTTAAGTGTTAAATGTAATTTTAATGGTATTTCTGAACCTGTCCTGATCCGGTTCCGTCTGCTGATTCTTTTTTCTCGGTTAATGAATCGTTTAGTCTCAAATCTTTTCTCCACAGTGGAATAAAACAGAAACATGAATTCTTGTGATTTCTGATCAGAATATTTGAGTCAAACTGATGTTTGTGCAGTTTAAATGATTTGAACTGTGGTTGAACTGTGAATTGTTGCGGGTTTAATTCAACTCGTTCGGTTCGTGCTGAGTTTGACTGATCACGCCTGCCTGTAGTTTTTATTAACCTCGTTTCTGTCGAGCTAAACGCTTCTTTCCACCTTTATTTGAAGGTTTTTTTTTTTATCGTGGTTCTATTTCTGATCCTGTCGGACTCGGAACCGAGCCCTGGTGTAAACACTGAAGCTAACTGACTGTTAGCTTTGTTAGCTTGGTCCTGGATTCTGCTCCGATACAAACCGCGAACCTGCAGCTAGCACACAGCCGACACCGGGTTCTACTCATCTTCTACTGCTTCTACTGAGCTTCCACCAGCTTCTACTGGGTCTCTGCCCTGTGTTGGACTCACATGAATCTCCTTCGCAGGCCACAGCTCGGCTCAGCAGCTCCTCGGCTTGGCGGACTCTCCCTGGGATTCAAACCGTCAACCTGCCGCTGCCACTGCCTCGGAGCCTCCGGGTCTCAGGCGGACTCCTCATGGTCCGTGTTCGAGTTCAGGATTATCCGCGTTCTCTGCTTCCCGTGTCCGTGTGAGAGTGAGAAGTCACTGGGATCCAGTTCAGACATCCAGCGGGGAGAACTGGGGCTGATCACACTGGAAACCCCCTCCGCAGCTTCCGCCCAGGAAATCCCCCAGCTGCCCGGAGAGGGAACCGGTCCACCGGGGGGCGCTGTTCGCTGCAGACCGCAGGGAAGGACCGGATCCTCCGCCGTCACCTTATATTATTATTATTGGTTCATAAAACAGTGGAGCGACAAAATAGAAACAAATATTGCTCCATGTGATTATTTTTCACGAGGACAAAAAAACGTTTGTGATAGAAACAATTTTTAAAAAAAAATTTTCTGGGTGTTTTCACTAAACGAGTCCGATGTGAAATTTCAGATTCCTTAAATCACATCTGTACAGATGTTTCAGTCCTGACAGTTTTAATATCTGACAGATCAATAATCAAATCTTGGGTTTCCATTGACTGATCAATGTTTTACATTTATAGTTATATCATAAAACAGACATGATGGCTGCACCTCTTTGTCATTTAACATATTTCAAATCAAATATTTGAGTTGTATAAAGGTTAAACCACCTCCTGTGAAGCTTTTTAACTTAAAAGTGAAGTAAAACTGGAAAATGAATAAAAAATAACATTTTTTAATAATCTGATCTAATCCTTAAGAAATCTGTCACTGAATCATCTAGTTTCAGAGTAAAATCTACTCTTCTGATAAATCACATTTATTCTGTAAAACAATCCTAACGATCTCAAAATATTTCAAATTGTATTAAAGGGGAAACGTTTCTATAAAACGTGCTGTTGATGATCCAACACCTGAACCAATCACATCTTGGATTAGGTAAGTGCCAGGTGTTTCCCACCATGCCTTGAGGTCTTACAGCTGCGGCCACCCTGGTCTCGGCAGGTTATCGTTGTTTACGTATGATGACAGACGTCAGAGCAGGTCGCACTGTAAACTAACTGGTGATCGAATCTGAGCAGTACTGGATCTTCTCAAACTAGTCTCACTGGATGTTTGTATTTCTGACTTTAATGTTGTTGGACAAGATAGAAACTGCAGCTTTTGGTCAGAGACACCTGTTCATGAGTCAAGTCAAGTCAAGTCAAGTCAAGTCAAGTCAAGTCAAGAAGCTTTATTGTCATTCCAACCACATATAGCTGAAGCAGTACATAGTGAAATGAGACAACGTTTCTCCAGAACCATGGTGCTACATAAAACGGCAACAAGACAAACATGGGGCTGAGGACTGCTAAGTTGTCCTAGCAAAACACATAAAGTGCATCCTGTGCAACCTAGTGCAAACAGTGCAAGAACACAAAGAAAAAGTGCAGACAGACGTCAGAAGACAGTGCAAAAACAGAACACAAAACACAAAACAGCAGCGACCAGTAGCGGAAATGAATACAATTTACAACTGAAAGATGGAAACATGTCAAATCTAGCGAGTGTGTGTGCTCAGTTCAGTTTGCTGTGTGTGTGTTGAGGAGCCTGATGGCTTGGGGGAAGAAACTGTTCAAAAGTCTGGTTGTGAGGGCCCAAATGCTCCGGAACCTCTTCCCTGATGGCAGAAGTGTGAAGATTGGGTGTGAGGGGTGGGTGGGGTCGTCCACAATGCAGGTAGCCTTGCGGATGCAGCGTGTGGTGTAAATGTCCGTGATGGAGGGGAGAGAGACTCCAATGATCTTTTCAGCTGTCCTCACTATCCGTTGTAGGGCCTTGCGATCCGAAATGGTGCAGTTCCCAAACCAGGCAGTGATGCAGCTGCTCAGAATGCTCTCAATGGTTCCTCTGTAAAATGTAGTCAAAATGGGGGGCGGCAGATGGGCTTTCCTCAGCTTCCTCAGGAAGTAGAGACGCTGCTGGGCCTTTTTGCTGATGGAGCGGGTGTTGAGTGACCAGGTGAGGTTCTCCTCCAGATGGACACCAAGAAATTTGGTGCTCTTGACGATCTCCACTGACGCTCCATCGATGTTCAGTGGAGAGTGGTCACTCTTTGCTCTTCTAAAGTCAACAACCATCTCTTTAGTTTTCCCAACGTTCAGAGACAGGTTGTTGGCCTTGCACCAGGCTGAGAGCTGATGTACCTCCTCTCTGTACGCTGACTCGTCATTCTTGCTGATGAGACCCACCACAGTCGTGTCATCAGCGAACTTGATGATCTGATTCGAGCTGTGCATCGCTACACAGTCGTGAGTCAGCAAAGTGAACAGCAGTGGACTGAGCACACAGCCCTGTGGGGCCCCAGTGCTCAGCATGGTGGTGCTGGAGATGCTGTTCCCGATCCGGACTGACTGAGGTCTCCCAGTCAGGAAGTCCAGGATCCAGTTGCAGAGGGAGGTGGTCAGACCCAGTCGGCTCAGCTTCCCAATCAGCTGCTGGGGAATGATGGTGTTGAATGCTGAGCTGAAGTCTATGAACAGCATTCGAACATATGAGTCTTTGTTGTCCAGATGGCTGAGCCAGGTGGAGAGTAGTGGTGATGGCATCGTCCGTGGAACGGTTTGGACGATATGCAAACTGCAGCGGGTCCAGTGAGGGTGGAAGCTGGGACTTGATGTGCCTCATGACCAGCCTCTCGAAGCACTTCATGATGATGGGTGTGAGTGCAACAGGGCGGTAGTCGTTGAGGCAGGAGACAGTAGACGTCTTCGGCACCGGCACGATGGTCGTTGACTTGAGGCATGTAGGAACAACAGCGCTGCTCAGGGAGATGTTGAAGATGTCAGTGAAGACATCCACGAGCTGATCTGCGCATTCCCTGAGGACCCTGCCAGGAACGTTGTCAGGACCAGCAGCCTTCCGTGGGTTGATTCTGCGTAGAGTCTTCCTCACGTCGGCTGTGGAGAGACAGAGCACCTGATCATTTGAGGGAAGGGTGGATTTCCTAGCTACCGTGTTATTCTTTACCTGTACCTCAAATCGGGTGTAGAAGTCGTTCAGCACATCTGGGAGGGAGGCATCGCTAACACAGACGGGTGGAGTTGTCTTGTAGTTAGTGATCGCCTGGATGCCCTGCCACATGCGCCGGCTGTCTCCGCTGTCCTCAAAGTGGCCGTGGATCCTCCTGGCGTGCGCGCACTTCGCCTCTCTGATGGCTCGGGACAGTTCAGCCCTTGCTGTTCTTAAGGCCGTCATGTCTCCTGCTCTGAAGGCGGAGTCCCTCGACTTCACCGACTTCCACGGTTTCTGGTTGGAGCGTGTAGTGACGGTCTTGGAGATGGTCACATCATCAACACACTTGCTGATGTAGCTGGTCACTGATGATGTGTACTCCTCCAAGTTGACGGAATCACCGGTGGTTGCAACCTCCCTGAACAGGTCCCAGTCGGTGCACTCAAAGCAGTCCTGAAGAGCAGAGATGGCACCTGCTGGCCAGGTCTTTACCTGCTTCAGAACCGGTTGGGAGCGTCGGACAAGTGGTCTGTATGCTGGAATTAGCATAACAGAGATGTGGACTGAGTATCCGAGGTGGGGGCGGGGCTCCGCTCGGTACGCGCCGGGGATGTTAGTGTAAACACGATCCAGCGCGTTCTCCCCCCTCGTAGCAAAGTCCACATGCTGATGGAGTTTAGGGAGCACCAACTTGAGATTTACATGGTTGAAATCTCCGGCAATGATGACCAGTCCGTCAGGGTGGGCGTTCTGCACGTCGCTGATAGCTCCATGTAGTTCACCCAACGCCTCTTTGGCATTAACGCCAGGAGGGATGTAAACTCCAAAAATGAAAACAGTGGTGAATTCCCTCGGTAAATAAAAAGGTCTGCACCGAACAGTCACAAACTCCACAAGTGGTGAACAGTAGCTGGAAACCAGTACAGAGTCCTTACACCAGTCCGTGTTAATAAAAACACACACACCACCGCCGCGACTCTTACCACACAGAGCTGGGTTTCTGTCGGCTCGAAACGCGGTTACGCCGTGTAGCTTGATGGCGGCGTCCGGGACTCTGTCGCTGAGCCTCGTCTCTGTGAAGACAAAGACGCAGCAGTCTCTGTACTCACGCCGCGTAGTTTGATTGGCTGCACCCGATCACAGTTCTGCAGAAGACAGGTTTTTACTGAAGCTGTTTCACAAGACTGAGAAGCTGATGTCTCTCAGCAATAAATACAGTTTAATTATTCCGTCATCATTTCGATTTAGTAGCTAAATTCAGGTTCAAGTGGAACAGCAGAAGAAAACAGACTCATACTGCTGAACAGTGTAAGAACAACTGGTGCTGAGGCCTGGCTGAGGTGGCACATGACCACATTCACGTACCAGGATACCTGTGACATCACCTGGGAGGGTGTGGTCAGCGTCCAACTGGAAGTTGACCATAAAAGCAACAGATATTTAATTATTATTTAATTATCTTAATTTTACTAAAATGTTTTTTGTTGCCGGCTGTTTTTTCTCTCTCCTCTTTCCACTCACCTCAAGACCTACTGTCTGACCTACAGCACATCTCACCACCGTCATACTTCTCTCATACATGTCCTAGACTACTCTGATGTACTTCTCTGCCACTCCCGATGACCTCATACAGTACCACAGCTCCTCCCTCGGCACCCTGTCATACGCCTTCTCTAAATCTACAAAAACACAATGCAGCTCCTTCTGACCATCTCTGTACTTTTCCATCAACATTCTCAAAGCAAAAAGGACATCAGTGGTGCCCTCTCAATTTTATTCCTGTTTAGTTGCTGCAGTTCTGCGTGTCACCCTTGTTCTTAAAGATCGGAACCAGAACACTTCTCCTCCATTCCTCAGGCATCTTCTTACTCTCTAGAATCCTGTTAAACAAACTGGTTAGAAACTCCACTGCTGTCTCTCCTAAGCACTTCCACACCTCCACAGGTACGTCATCAGGACCAACAGCCTTTCCACTCTTCATCCTTTTCAGAGCCTTCCTAACCTCATCCTTTCCAATCTCTGCTATTTCCTGCTCCACAACATCCACATCTTCCTCCCTTCTTTCCCTCTCATTTTCCTCATTCATCAGCTCCTCAAAATATTCCTTCCATCTTTTCTGCACACTCTCCTGGGCTGTTAGCACCTTTCCATCTCTGTCCTTAATCACCCTTATCTATTGCACAGTACGTCCTCATTCCACCACCAAGTGTCTTTACCTTCTTTCCTCTTTCCAGATGACACACCTAGCACCTTCCTACCTGTTTCCTTGATAACCTCTGCTGTAGTTTCCCAGTCATCTGGAAGCTCATCCTGACCACCCAGAACCTCTCTCAACTTCTGCCTGAATTCCTCACAAGTTTCTTCATTCTTTAGCTTCCACCACTTCTTTTCTGTCTTCCCTCTCTTCTTCCTGACCTCCAGAGTCATCTTACACACCACCATGCGGTGCTGTCTAGCTACACTCTCTCCTACCACCACTTTGCAGTCACTAACTGACCTTGTCTACATAGGATGTAGTCCACCTGCGTACTCCTACCTCCACTTCCAAATGTCAGTCTGTGTTCCTCTCTCTTCTGGAAGTAAGTGTTGACTACAGCCATTTCCATCCTCTAGAACATTGTTCACAAACTCCCCCTTCAGAATCACTCCTACCCCGTTTCTCTTCCTATCCACACCATGGGAGAACAGTTTGTATCCTCCTCCAATACTACGTGCTTTGCTGCCCTTCCACCTTGTCTCTTGCACACACAGTCCATCCTTCCTTCTCTCCATCATGTCTACCAGCTCTCTGCCTTTCCCTGTCATTGTGCCAACATTTAGATTCTCTATTCTCAGATCTATGCTCCTGCCTTTCCTCTTCTCTCTCTGTCCATGAACCCTTCTGCCTCCTCTCCTTCTTCGTCCAACCAACAGTAGTTCAATTTCCAACGGCACCCTGTAGGTTAACAGCATTAGTGGCAGTCGTTGTTAACCCGGGCCTCGACCGATCCAGTATGAAATTCTTATGTCCTATTGTTTTTGGCAAGTTTTACCTGATGCAACCCTATCGATTTATCCAGGCTTGGGACTGGCACAGAAGTCACTGGCTTGCAACCCCTGTGGCTAGATTAATAATAATAATAAATGACTAATTAAAAAATTAGAATAAATTAACTGAACTGATGTTTCCACACGACTCTGACTGATGTAAAATGTTCCAAAGTACCAACAGTACAACAAAATCTAATCAGCAGTTGCAGAAACTCGTCGACTTACCGCTTAACTTTCTGTTCGACACAAACTGCTGAAGCATCACATTCACATACGATTAATATCCCCCCTTCATTGAATTATACATCAAGTCAGATTTATACTGAATACTGACATGGAGGTGAAGACTTTCATTTTTTTAATTAAATTATTTTACTGTTGAGTGTCTTCTTTAGTGTAATTGTTATTATTGTTACTGTCATTGTTGCCACACAACAAAATTATGAAAGACTCTGTACATTTGGACATTGAAAAGAAACACACACTGCCAATCATCATCATCACCTGGATTAAGCTAAACAAATAGGTAAGAGCCTCCCATCGGATAATTACTGGATGATTATGTTTCAGCTGGTAACAAGTTATTGAACCCTAAGTGATGCAGTGAGTAGCTTCTCATTTCTTAAACAATCATGTTGAAAAGATGTTAATCTGTTTCAGAAGGGTCAAATTATTGGCATGAATCAAATAAAACATCTGAGGAGATTGATGAAACTACTAAAACTGGGTTAAGAACTGTCCAATGGAAGAAGGTCATGTGGTCTGATGAGTCCACATTGACCCTGTTCCAGAGTGATGGGAGCATCAAGGTAAGAAGAGAAGCAGGTGAAGTGATGCTGCCATCATGTCTAGTGTCTACTGTACAAACCTGTGGGAGCAGTGCTATGATCTGGACTTGCTGCAGTTGGTTAGGTCTAGGTTACGCAACTTTATGAGTCCAAAGAATGAGGTCAGCTAACTACCTGAATATACTGAAGGACCAGGTTATTACATCAATGGATTTTTTTCTTCTGATGACATGGGCATATTCCAAGACGACAATGTAATGACTCATTGGGCTCAGATTGTAAAAGAGTGGTTCAGGGAGCATGACTCATCATTTTCACACATGGATTGGTCACCACAGAGTCCAGACCTTAACCCCACTGAGAAACTTTGGGATTTAATTTACAATACTATAAAAGATAAAGGGTTAGTATCAAACTGTGTGTTTGTTTAATGTGGAAGTGTTTGTGTCTCTGAGTCTGGTGGAAACTGTTGCACTTAGTTTGACCTTTGACCTCTGAAACCTCAGCCTGATTTTGACATCAAAAACAAGAGAAGAAACAACTTGTTTACTGATGAACTTTGGTTTTATTGTTACTCCTCTGAAACGTCCTTAAATAAAAAAACAAAAACAAAAAACACAGGGTGATGTCATCAGAACAGGACCCACCCCAACCGAGTGACATCATCATCCAACGCCCACTAACCCCTCCAAAACAAAGAGAAAGAAACCTGATAAAATCATTTAAAAGCAGATTAAAACACAAAATACAAAATTTGACTGACAGGTGAAGTCTGACTTCTAATTGGTCAAGAGAACCACAATGACCAAAGGTGCAGTTCATGATCCAAAACGCAGACCACATCGATAGAAATCTCAAACCTGATCGATAAAAGTCCAAACCAAAGCTAAATGGAAATGAAACAGCATGATGTCAGGAATTCTAATTGGCAGAGGTCATCGGTTATGTAGGCGTGGTTGTGTCATTTAGGGGTGGAGTCTGAGGGTCTCAAGAGGCCAGAGCCTTCAGGGAGTCCACCGGAGAGGATGAGTCCTGCAGGACAGAATATCAACAGCAGAGTTACAGTAGAGAC